>NC_065512.1:1103538-1125901 GCF_006386435.1 Epinephelus moara
GATACATGGAAGGCTTGAGCTTCTCGTTACACTGCCACCTACAGGTTTGGCATGCTCTTGTGTATATATACACGGGTAAGTGTAAACAAAGATCTTTTTGAAAACGGAGACGGTGAAATGTCCGTTTATGAAAATAGCCGGCCACGTGTAAACGGCGTCTGAGCTGAAGTTTTTTACTCAGAGTTCAGAGCGCTCCGGCAGAAACAACAGGCACCTAGAGACGTAAAAACAGAGAGCAAAACATTTTATTCTCATTGAAAACTGTTACGAAAAGCACTTCCTGTGTGATCTTACAGGGAGGCAGATGCTTGAAACTGGGTGTAAAGTCGCTCCTTAAATACGTTTGTTAATCACGATTATTCGTTTATTTTTTGCTGTTTTCAGCTGATTGTTTCGTCTGTCCAGAGAATACAGATGAAAAATATTCTTTGTGTTTCACTCTGGTACATTTTGCTCTGATGTTTATTAATGTGCACTGTGTTAATTTAACAGTTAAGCCTCCTCATTTTGCTGACAACATGTTCTTCCTCCCTCCTCCTCTTCCTCCTCCTCCCGTCCCCTGCAGGCTGTGCTTGGAGGCGAGGGACCCGTACTGCGGCTGGGACTTCAGGCAGCGCAGATGCACCACGCTGGAGGACAGCTCCAACATGAGCCAGTGGAAGCAGAACATCACCGTCTGTCCGGTAAGAGTGACGTCACTGCTGCAGTTACTGTAACACGGCGGTGACACATGTGCTCTCATGGGACCTGTAAGACTCAGGCGACCTGATGATGTCTCATATGTCACAGTGGCGTGTGTCATCCATGATGAATGACCTCACAGTGTGTGTCATACAGGACAGGATGTAGGAGCAGCAGAGGAAGGAGAGGAGGTGAACAGGACTGAAGTGAGAAGGATCAGATTTTACTGAGATCAACTGGATTGAATTTGAAGTGAAGTGAATGCAGTAAATGTATTCGTCTATAATCCTCTGGAAACTCGCTCCGTCTTGGAGGAAAAGTCCCGTCTGGCAGCTCGACTCTAAAACTACCTCTCAGCGGTCTGAGTGTTGGATGGTTAAATAACCGCCGCTGATGTTTGCTGACCTCGTCTCATTCTCATCATGACTGATGTTTGTCTTCCAGCTGAGGAACCAAACCACCAACGGGGGCTTCGGGCCCTGGGCGCCATGGCAACCCTGCAACAATGATGACGGGGTGGATGGTGTGAGCTCCTGCTTGTGCCGCTCCAGGTCATGTGACAGCCCCGCCCCTCGCTGCGGAGGCAGAAACTGCGACGGCCCCACCATCGAAGTGTCCAACTGCTCCAGGTGAGGAGAGGAAAAGATTTTTATATTGATCATGAAACAACAACGGCCAACACGTGTAATGACCATAATGAGTGCTGGGTGATACGGAGAAAATCAAACATCATGATGTTTTTGATTGAATACCTTTGAGACGATACTGTAGAGCTGACTGTAGAGCTGACTGTAGAGCTGACTGTAGAGCTTTCAGAAAATATTTACTCAGTGAGAGTTTTGATAAATAACCATCAGTGATGTGAACATAATGACTGAGTGGGTAAAAAGCTCATAAAGAACGGCGAGAGCAAAATCTAGGACGTGTAATCTAAAGATGGTGATTTTCACTTTGCACAGATGATACAGGATCACTGATCTTTGCATTGATCCACATCGATGGATCGTTGCGCCCCTAGTTTTAGACATATTTGATAAAATAAAGTTTTAAATTACTGAGGATGACTCGTCCAATCACAGACCCATCATATTTAGAAAAAAATAATATAATGACTACAGTATCATGAATGCACAAGTTGGAACATGTTTTTAATCAATGGAGGAAAAAAAGACAAGAAAGAAATTCTTATATTTTCTGACTCTCTGACTCTGTTTTCTCTAAAGCTTGTTTGCAGAACGACGAGGAGTGAAAACCAAACCTGCAGGTCAAAACCACAACACCGTATCTAAATCTGATTTTCATCATCATCAGAAACCAAAAACTAAAAGTTCAGACAAGCTTTAGAAGACCTCATTTATTCCTTCGTCTCCAGTGCGATGAATTATTACCCTGTCTTCCTAAAAATGACAAAGTGCAGCAGATTCAGAAATGCCAGAGAACCAGGAGAACATTAAATCTTTACACTTCCAGTTAGTTAAAGAACAGATTCTAAAGTGCTGTCGCTAGTTTATAAATTACTGAGAAGCCTCGGGGCAAAATTAATTTGAAGAATATAGATCCAGTAGTTCCCCTCAGATCTGCAGGAAGCAGTCAGACAGCAGTACCTCGGGTCAGAACCAGAACACAGAGACACTGCTTTTAGTGACTACAGCCTGATTCACACAGGACCAGCATCACCTGTAAAGATTTCACCACAAACAACCGACCATATTTCACCAAACACAGAGATCATGTGATGATATGAGTCCTGTGTGAATCAGCATCTTGTGCTCAGAGCGAATTTAAATCTATCAGAAGAGCGAAATCTGTTGGCGCCCAGTAGTTCAGTGGGTAGAATGGGCGTCCATGTACAAAGGCAGTGTCCTTGCCGCAGCAGCTGTGGGTTCAGTTCCAGCCTGTGGCCCTTTGCTGCATGTCGTTCTCCCACTTTCTCCCCTGTCACACTTAATACTCTCCTATTGATTAAAGACAAGCCCCAAAAAATAATCTTGAAGAAAAAAGGTGAGCAACATCTCAAAAGACGTTTGACAGAATCTGTTCCGTTTGTTTAACACGTCTTTAAAAGATAAAGGAGGTTAACTCTGTACATCCCAGTTAGTGGTGCTGTGTCATGGTTCATGTAAAATACAGACTTCATCTGCTCATCTGTGCAAATGTGCTGCATGAATCACAGAGCTGGGGGAGTTATATCTGAATCACATGAGTCTCATGGTTATAATCGTCATACTCAGATTATTAATTTGTCTTCTGCACTTTTCCTTTATTAAATGAAGCCATCACATCTTATTACTGCTCTGTGACTCTACTTAAACTTGTGTGCTCTCTTTTGTCTATTTGCACTTTATTTTCCTTTTTAAATTGATTTCATTGTTCTCTTCATCATGTTTAAACTGCTGTTCTGATGTCTCTGCCTTATGGAGCTCGTCTCTGTGTCTGAAATGTGCTTCACAAAGAGGCTTGGTTTGTTTAAACAAGACTAAAGCTGTGAATTATATTATATCCAATATTAAAAATGATGCATTATAATGAGAGCTACAGGATATCATAAAAAGTCACGGTACAAATTGAGGTTATGACGCACTCTGGCCCAAATTATTTCACTGCTGTGACTGAGGACATTAAAACTTTAATTTTGTAAATGAGAATATCTTTTCCTAAACTCTGATACTGCAGCAGCGACGTCCTGGCTGACTTTGAAGCGTCCACCTCAGGGTACGATTTGCGCTCTGACAGAACATGAGAAAGATCATGAACGTGAGGAATCTTATTAGAAAGTGTAGGTGACATCCGGCTCTCCTTGTGACACCTCTGTTCGCCTGTGTCTGCGGGGGAATTGGCCAATCAGCCGCACCAAGAGCAGAGCACAGACACAGAGCTTAGGCACCTTCATCCCACCGGATAGCTCCGCCAGATTTAATCCTTGGTGTCGAAATTGAATTGTGCTTTTGCAGAAAGTGGCAATTAAATCATGAGAAGTGCTACCCAGGAACAAAGCACTTAAGCAAATTGAATGAATGTTTCCCAGTCAGAATGGGCTCCCCGTGTGTGTGTTTGCATTTCTGTTTCCAGAAGCAACGAATCAGAGTAATGATTAGACCGAGCTAAAAGGCGCTTTCTTTTTTCCCCCTCTCTTTCGCATTAGAGAACATCCTGTGAAAGAATAATACTAAAAGCATTGGTGAATAATTATGCAGCTTTTGGAACCATTATGAAATAGGTTGCTAATACTTTTCCATGTGTCTGTTGCCATAGAAACGGAGGCTGGACGCCCTGGTCGTCATGGGGACAGTGCAGCACTACCTGTGGTACGGGCTTCGAGCTGCGGCAGCGTTCATGTAACAACCCGTCACCCCGACATGGCGGCCGTGTGTGTGTGGGGCCGAGCAGGGACGAGAGGTGAGACGGACCACAGTAATTATGTTCATTAAGTCACTGTCCAAACTTTGATGCTCTGGAGAGACGGCAGTGATCAGATGCGTCTGTCATGGACGTACAGCAGAACCCTCCTCGTCATGTTGGACCTGTGAGACGGACAAAACCTGAGATTTGAGTGTTTTCACTTTAAAATCGAAGGTCCAGTTTTGAGACAATCAGGTCATTGTTTTTGTGGCTTAAAGCTGGAGTGACAGGAAATCTGGAAAGGTCAGTCTGGTCGTCTCAAATAAGTCCCAGGCTGGAGTGACGTTAACTCACAGAGCCACTCGCAGGAATTAATATAGTTTACATATGTTAAAGTGTCATTAGGGGTGATATCTCATGATGTAGAGTTAAAGCTGGGTTGGCTAGAAATCTAGAAAAGGCAAAATCAAAAAGGCAGCATTTTAAAGTCCACCCTCCTCCTGCAGTTCTCCCCTCTCTATCCTAAGCTCCTCCCACCAGACGACCACAGACATATGCACACACTTCATACAGTAACACAATGTTTCCCATACATTGATTTATTTAATCTTATTTTATTATAGAGTTGCACACAGCTCATTCCCTCAGCCCCTCGTTGCCCCGCTCTCTCTCTTTATCAGATCAGAAATGAGACCAGAATTAGCTGCTAGCCACCCCACGCTCCCTCCACCTCGCTCCCCGCCACTGTGGACTGCTTCTCCAAGAGGAGAGCGGGAACCATCTTTAGAGACGGACCCTCAGTAAGCGGATGTAGCGGCTTGGATTCGGCCAGCACAAACCCTCCAGCTCCTGGTGTCACAGCAGGAGCTGGAGGCCAGAAACATTACCGCATCTAACCTGTGTAACAGCAGCAACAGAAAGTTAGCTGATCTGGTAGGATGTCAGGGCTGTCCGATCCCTGGAGCAAGGATTTACGCATTCTGGATTCAGGTTGTTTCAGCTGCTGACTGGGGGTCTGTCTCTGGAGCGAGGTGGTCTGTAGCAGCAGGGAGTGAGGTGGAGGACACACTGTGATTTGAGGCTCTCGCTAACGTTAGCTACATAAACATGAACCTGGAACCATGAACATGAAGTCTTTGGCTCCTGTTAGCAGAAGGCTAAACTGTTAGCATCATGTTGTCTCCATCTTTGAAACTCTTCACTGATACTGACACGTGTTTTATTTAGTTTATTGTCAGACTCTCTTTCAGACTCTGTTTGATCAGTCCGTCTCTTTGTTGGGTTGCTCTGCAGTGGAGACAGTTGTTGGCAATGCTGGAACAGCAACTTTCTCTGCAGGATTCTCCTCCATTCAATCAGGCTTTCACTGAAGAGACATGTGCACGCAGAGTCTCACATTACGGCTGTAATTTCTAAAGCCTAAAAACAGAGCCAAGAGGAAGAACAGGAGTCTAGTTTTCTCTCTGACCACTTGAATTACAATATGCTCAAACTTTATGATGGGATTTGCCACAATGACGCCTAAATTAACCCACCCAGCTTTAAACTCTGGTTCAAGTCTGGAGCTCCTTCTGAGTCCGTATTTTTGTCACAATCCTCCTCCTCCTCCTCCTCCTCCTCCTCCTCTCCCCCACCGTCTCCTCAGGTTCTGTAATGAAGGCGTGTCCTGCCCTCAGCCGATCTTCTGGTCCCCGTGGGGCTCCTGGACCAAGTGCAGCACTGAGTGTGGGGGCGGCGTCCACTCCAGGGTCCGCACCTGTGAGAATGGCAACAGCTGCCCAGGATGTGCACTGGTAGGAAACACACACAAATACACACCTAGATAGACACACACAATAAAACATCTGTCAGCGTAGAACGACCTTGAGACGTAAAACCTCTCTCTCTGCCTGTGTGACAGATCAATCAGGCTCATCAGCAGGTATTTATTAGATTGAGGACAGATCAGACTCCGATCAGAGCAGAGACCTGCTGTTTCTGTAGGTCTGTGAGAAAATGTTAATCAGTACGTGTTGGTCCTCTCTGTGTGTTGGAGGCTGGACTTAAACAACACTTTAATGAAGCGAGGGCAGAATTATTACAGAGGTGAACAGATGATAAACGACAGCAGAGATACGCACATGTCAGATTTCCTGGCCTGACCGTGAATGTCTCAGCTGGTGTCAGCACAGTGACAACGTGTCCACATTTAGATCGTTGTTTACCAAAAAATGTCATTTAAATGTCACGCAGATCCTTGACGTCAAAACAAAGTGTCACATGTCTGTTTTTAAGTGAAAAATGTGGGATGATTTATGTCACTGTGACGACTGATGGTCTCTGGGGATCAGCCACAGTTCAGGTTTCAACAGAGGACGGAAAAATGTCAATACTGATGAATCTGTGTCTCCATAAACACGGCGCATGAGGATGGGTTTATTTTGGAAACAGCACTGATATATAACCTTATTTGAGTCAGAGGTCGGTGTAACACTGAAGTGTCTCAAACTAATGGACAGGTTGTGTAAATGTGGTTTGGGTGCTCGTGTTCACTGGAGGATGAATTCTTTTGATCTTCCCTCTTTCATTAAAAACTGGTGTTGTGTGGAGCAGCGACCGGCGCAGCTTCGAACGTCTCCTCCATTTAGTCTGTTTTAAATTCTGAGTGAAAGTTAACCCTCTGCAGCCCTGACGTCTCCATCCTCCTCCTGCAGGAGTACAAGGCCTGTAACCTGGAGGCGTGTCCCGAGGTGAAGAGGAACACACCTTGGACCCCCTGGATGCCCGTCAATGTGACTCAGGGCGGAGCTCGTCAGGAGCAGAGGATGCGCTACATGTGCCGCGCCCACCTGTCTGATCCCCACGAGCTGCAGATCGGACGCAGGAAGGTGGAGACGCGCTTCTGTCCCAACGATGGAACAGCAGCCTGCGAGACAGACAGTAAGTTAACCAGCTGACGGCGTCCAGCACCACGCAGAGCAGAGCTGCTATAAGATCAGTGTTATCATGGCTGCATGGCTCATTGTTTTTATAAATGGTTACTACAAACCAGTGGTGACATGGAGCAGAAGAAGTTCACACTTGTGAGCTCTGGTGTATCTAACATCAGGAGTTCTCAGAATGATGCAGTGAAATTATACGCACATATGTATCCACCATCACTGTAGCCCTGTTAGCTTAGAATGAACCACATAGCTCAAAAAAAGTGAGGATACAGGCTGCAAATAAAAATATGCAAGCTAGCCAAGACACATCATTGACTATTAATCATTAGTGTAGTTTGTCCACTCTGAATGGACACAAAAGGCCAGTGGACTGGACGCAACAGCGACAGGTGTTTGTACATCAAAGTTTTTTTGTGTTTTTCATTGAACGACAGCGTTGAGCACTTTTATCTGCCCTCATCTTGGCAGCTGATAAATGATTCTGGCGCCAGTCTGTGGTTGTATCTTCAGCTAGAGTATTTTACAGCTTATTTAAACATGGCGGGAAAAGGACTTGTTCTATAGCGACTGTTTTACATGAAGTGAAATGAAATCTAAGAAGTTGTAGTGCTCAGTCTGAATCTGAGTTAGTCTCTCCTGGTCTGAAGCTTAGGGTGATGACTGAAAGAATGAGGTCACAGATATAGGCGTCTGAAATGAGTTTCCTCTGTAGGGTGTCTGGGCTCAGTCTTTAGCCCTTTTTAAACAGGAGTTGTGCAAATTTGCAGGAAAGTCCAATCAGTCTTTTGTCCTGTTGCAGAACGCCNTGTTTCCCTCTTGCTACTAGCTGCTCGCTAATTCCTGCTATCAGCTGTTTCCTGTTTATCCACCGCCAGTGGCTCGCACGTGCAGCGTCATCAACAGCTCCTCCCACAAGTTATCAACAGACCCTCCTGTTGCAGAAGGCCGCCTCGGTCTGTTTAAACCAAAAGGGTTCCACCAATATGTCTACCCTACGAGGCGGAAAATTGAGCAACTCACCAATCCGGCTCTGTGTGTCTGAACGCTCGCAGCTGGCCGGCAAATAGGCCCAACATTCGCCGGAAATCTGGCAGTGTAAAAGGGGCTCTAGAGATAGGGGGAGGAGTCAGACATCTGGAGGGAGCTCGGAGTAGAGCCGCTGCTCCTTCAGGTTGAGGTGGTTCAACATCTGATCAGGATCCTCCTGTCACAGGTTTTCCGGGTACGTCCCACTGGTAGGAGGCCCCGGGGGCATTATATATGTCATCTGGACTGGGAACACCTCGGGGTCCTCCAGGTGGAGCTGGAAAACATTGCTGGTGAGAGGGGCGTCTGGAGTGCTTTGCTCGGCCTGCTGCCCCTGAGACCTTGCTTCAGATAAGCAGTTGAAAATGGAATAGAGTAGAATAGTCTTTCCTTCATATAAACAGTGGCAGACTTTGGTGAATATGTTACCCAGAGACAGCAACAACAGTTTTCTGATGAACAAAACTGACACAGAAAACAGGAACTAATTCAGAGGAGCACCTATAAGTTGTGTTCACCCGCTGCCCCTCGCTCACACCTTCGGATAATACGTCATAAATTAGCATCCTGTTGTGGCTCACAGCTTTAACCGAACTGATCCCAAATATCTACCTGAGGGGAGAAACACTCCTTAAATTGTGTCTTTCTTTTTTTTTTTTTTTTTTTTTTTTTTAAAGATATTTTTTAGGGCATTTTGCCTTTAATGGACAGGACAGGTAAGTGTGAAGGGGGGGAGAGAGGGGGGATGACATGCAGCAAAGGGCCACAGGCTGGATTCGAACCCGGGCCGCTGCGGCAACAGCCTTGTATATGGGGCGCCTGCTCTACCACTAAGCCACCGACGCCCCAAATTGTGTCTTTCTTGTAACATCTAAGTGAGTAGTTTTTCACCTTTAGCTTTGCATCAGTTGCCTCACACAGAGGTTCTGACCTTTGTGGACCTGGTGTCAGATCGGCCTGCTCAGTAATCGTCACCTGTAAACTGTAGTGAACTGAGTCTGAAGTGAGCTGATAGAAAAGAAAATGTGCAGAGAATCAAAAAGGTATTTTTGTGTATTTATGGTGAAATGTCGACAGGATAATAATCAGTGTCTCTGTATGGATGTGTGCACAGACACACACACACTCACACACACACTTGTGCACAGACAGTGAGCAGCAGCAGCGTGCTAAGATTCCTTCAGTAGGAGCATGACGTGGAAAGGGCGCTCCTGTTAGCTCCCCACATGCTGTTAGTGCCGGGGTCACAGTGCAACACACACACACACACACACACACACACACACACACACACACACACACAGGGTCACAGTCCACTGCTCTCCACTGGTGGCTTTTTCATGCCTCTCTCCCCTGAATCGATTACTTGTCTCCCCCTGTCAGCCTCCTGGGGGGCCCATCCACTCTGACAAACTGATGAAACACAGACAGCAGGAAACGCTGGGATGTATGAGAGACACAGAGAGGACAGACTGAGAAATATGCCTGCTGGCAAAGTCATACACACAGAGTGACTTACACTCAAAGAGTCTGCATTCTCCACCTCTACCTTTAAATTCTTTAAACTCTCCATCTGACAGTGCCGCACATATTTCTCTTCCTGTGACTTTAATCTAACCTGGAGCGTTTTCCCTGTCCAGCCCTCGTCGAGGAGCTCCTGAAGACGCCGGTGGTGAGGGTGGCGGGCGCCGGCTGGTCGTCATGGGAGACCTGGTCGAGCTGCTCGCAGAGTTGTGCTAAAGGCTACCGCACCCGACGGCGAACCTGCGCCGGACCAGAGGGGAAGAGCACGCCTGTCGCATGCCGTGGGTCACCTGTGGAGTACCAGGACTGTAACGTCCAGGCGTGTCCAGGTGAGTGAGGACACATCAGAACCAGCTACATTCATGCTCACTTATGACTCAGTATTTTATTTATTCATTTATTTATTTACTTGTTTGTTTGAAGTGGACCAAACCAGTGATTCATTACAATAACACAACATGTACAGTAAAATACAGGCAATGGCTGAGACAAAGTGGAGACCACAATAAGAACAAAAATAAAAATTTAAAAATGAAACACACTCAAAAACAATTTTTCTTAAAAAAGAAAGGAAAACAGGAGAGAACCAGTTTTTAAAAACACCCAAAATACAAAAATGTGGCTTGATGTCAGATTTAAAACCTGACTCAGCAGAGACTCTCATGTAGACGTGTTCAGGCTGCTGGTGTTAAAATCTGGTGGATAACAAGTCGCTCACATCAGGTTTTTGACAACTGAGAACTTTCTGTTTGACAGTAGAGCATTATTGCTCGGATATTATCCGCTACAGAATACGTATATTTAGGTGTAGAGGCCCAGACACAGCAGAACGACTTCGGAGAACTAGCAGCAACAAAGTGTCTGAGCCAAAAAGTTGCACGTGAACGCACCACAAAGACTACAGCCAGTGTGAGAGGAAATAAGTCTCCACAGCAGCAGACGGCGGTCGTCTGTGTTCATCATTGAAAAAGGGAAACAGGAAGAGCGTCTTGATGCTAGTTAGCCAGTTAGCACATCAACAACACAATCAGAGCATATTTACCGTGCGCCAGTGAACAAGAACACAAACCATCAGGGAACGTTTCTGCTGAAGAGAAAAATAATCTGACCTTATGGAACAAGTTGGTTTTGGTCTTTAGCTCCTCCTTTACTCAACTCACCTCTGTTTCTCCTCTCGTGCACTAAACTGAATTTATGATCAGAGTGATTTCTCTGACTGACGGGCTGAACTGGCCACAAAAAGCCAACACAGGCCGACAAGCTGCAACTAGTGACAGACACTCACCAGCAGGCCAACATGGACTGACAGCCCACAGTCAGCTTCGTGTGTCAACGCATTAACATGTTGTTAAATCAGTAAAAATTAAGATTTTTACCCAAAAATAATTCATATTCATAAATCATAATTCATAAATCAGCCCTTAAACCTGTCAAACACTGCTGGAGAAATGACAGTTTGTAAATGTTTTTTACTTTCAACATATTGTACCACAGTAGCNTCCGCTGTGAGGGTCATAAGGACAGAGGGATGTCGTATGCTGTAAAGCCCTGTGAGGCAAATTGTGATTTGTCATATTGGGCTTTATAAATAAAATTGAATTGAATTGAACCTGTCACCTTAAGTCTAATTTCTGAAACATTTAAACAACCTCATGACTAAAGAGTTGACTGAATTGTCATGGACTCTCATCGACAAACATTTAGAATTTTCGTTGACTAAAACTATGAAAGATAAACATGACTAAAATGTGACTACAACTAAGAGACAGAGATGGAGATGGAGACGCAGAGAGGAGGAAGGTCAATGGTGGTAGTAAAATACTGCTGAGTGGATCATTAGCTTCATTAGCTAATGGTTAGCAGCAGCTGCAGCCGAGCACGAAGAGTCCTTGGACAAATGAAGTTATCTATTTCAAACTCCTCATCAAACCATAATCAGCTGACCCGGGGCTCTGCTGACCACAGACTGCTGCACTGACAGGGTACACTTATTACACCAGAGCCAGGACACACACACACACACACACACACACACACACACACACACACACACACACACACACACACACACACACACACGATGGCTGGCATTAGATAAAGGCCCTCTGAAGAGCTGCTCTTTAATATTCATGACTGCTGCCTTATGAATGAAGGATTCATGATGGGATGGAGCAGAGCCGCTCTGTGCTGTCTTTAAATGTCAGTTGTTGGTGTCTGTGTGTGATTATCTTAAACAACTGACACGAGTCACCTCAGGAAGCTGAGGCAGAGCGGCCTTGGTTACGTCCCGCTGGGAGGGAGCCAATCAGGAAGCCTTTTGCCGCGAGTGTCTCAGTGTGCCTGTCCCGCGTAGACGCTCAGGTGAGAAGGACAAGGCCGTTGACAGAAGAGAGAATGAGAGCAAAATAGTAATTGATGATGAGATTAGAGAGAAGGACAGAGGCAATATAGATCGCTGTGGAGATTGAAATGAATAGTGTGTGTGTGTGTGTGTGTGTGTGTGTGTGTGTGTGTGTGTGTGTGTGTGTGTGTGTGTGTGTGTGTGTGCAGACACTGAGTCAGTCAGTAAGTCACAGTCAGTCTGAGTTCAATTATAAGTTTCATTTAAGAGCTTCTGACCTAAAATCAGTCCCTTACGTAAACCTAATGTACCGACATGATGTCATTGTTTAACATGGCGTGTTGGTTAAAGTGATCCTTTCACCACAGAGCTGTGTGTTCGTCCTCACGTCACCTCTCATGTCAGATGAGTCCAGTCTGTAATATAATCAAAATCAGTTCAGTCAGACAGCTCAGAGACCGCCACATTGGGAGGGTGTGTGTTGTAGATGACATGTGGAGAGTGACGTATGACGTGTGTGTGTGTGTGTGTGTGTGTGTGTGTGTGTGTGTGTGTGTGTGTGTGTGTGTGAGCTGAATGCCTGAGCTACCTCGCAGGCATCGCTCCATCTGTGAAGTCTTCTTAACAAACTGCATGTCAGTAACAAGTCATCATGTGACAATTAGAAAGCTTTTTAAATCTGTAGTAGCAGGTCCACGCTCAGGTGCTTTGACACAAGTCCAAGTCCGGTCTCAGGTAGGAGTGCCTCAGTACCAGGAGTTCAGTCGTCGATACCACAATAAATAAACAAAACAATAAATCCCCTGTACTTCAACATAAAGTCCTTTATTTAAAGCATTTACATGGCTGGTCTTTGTGGTATTTGTCCCGCCCCTCCTGGCTGGATAAAAAGTGACAGTGACGAGCTCAGCATTTTATCCAAAGTGGATATTTTAAACTCTCAGTGACCAGAAACAAATCTCCAAACTTGTTGCACTCTGTGAAGAAGAGACGCTCAGCACCTCGTCACACTGCTGCTGTTTGTAGAAGAGCGTAAAGACTGTAAAGCTTCAATGAAAAGCTCAGTGTGGCTACACAGTTTGAAAAATAAACACCTGCCTCAATTAGACCTGTCCGGTTGCCAGGCAGTTCATTTTTTTAATAGAGGTTTTCGGATGTTTAAAAGCAGGTTGTTGTCTTCTTCAAATTACGTGTTCGTTCTTTGATTACCCTGTAAATTTAAATATTGCTTTAGTCTGTAAGAGTCCGCAGATCAAAATATTCAAAAGTGTTTTTCATAAAAAATTAATCCAAGTTGTGAGGATGGATTCAACAGGATGAAGTGCGGTTGTGTCGGTATGTCGGGGGCCGTAAAACGAGTGTCGTGTGTGCTGGATCAAATGAATGATCCATGATTTATTAATGTTATCTGAAGCCTCATTTTTAAACAGGTAATATTCAAACTGGTTTAAATTAATAATCTGATGGTATCTCCCTATCTTTGCTGAGCAACAGTTTTGAGTGGAAAGAATTAAAGGCCTGTCCCAAATATAGGCCTGTTGAGTTCAGTGATTAAAGTGAATAATATCCTGGGCTACTAACTGAAGCTTTACGGTACAAGTCAGCTCTAAAGTCAGAACTTAACCAGGTCAAAGTTCCTGTGACTGAAGTCTCCAGCTCTGCTGTTAAATCTGCTTCATCTGATTCAAAGTAAAGTTTGTGGAGTTTGTGAGCAGCCAAACAAACAGCCTGTAGAACGGGTCATTGTGAACATCACTCAGCCTCACAGGAGGACGGGCAGACTGTAAGAGAGTCATAAAAGCAGCTGTCAGTCAGGTAGGTGGGTCGCTCAGTGAGTCAGACACTCGGCCAGGTAAACAGCCAGTTAGTCAGAGAGTCAGTCAGGCAGAGCGGCGGCTGGCTGTGAGAGCTAGTCAGAGTTAAGTGGCCACAGCCTGCTTCACTCCCAGTGTCACACTAATCCACTCTGCTAATAGAGTTTTCTGCAGCACTGTGACGTTACCTGGCAACGCGGCCACTCTCAGTCAGTCTGACGGACATCAGCCACTCAACCACCCAGTCAATTAGTCAGTCACGCTCTTCTGATCAGATCAGAAACATTAACAGTCCCCATGGAAAGACTGAAGCGCTGCTACAGAGGTTCAAAGTAAAGACACAGTGGGCGAAAATCAGGAAGAGACTAAACCCCCAAAGAGACATTTAAAATGACTATAGGACATCAGACATGGGAAAATGTACAATGCATCATGTTACACCATAATACTGCTCAGTAAGGACCAAAGGAATGTGGCGAAGAGCTCAGGGTATGACATGGCCGAGTGTTTGTGGGACGTGCTGGTAACCCCAGAGGTATCGCAGATCCACGGTGAGGCGTCTTTGGATCAGACTTGACTCTGACCTGTCGAGACATGGACACAGGACCTCTCAGGGTGACATGGTGTCTGGCATCAGGGCGTTGGCAGCAGATCCCTTGAGTCCTCCTGCTGTGAGGTGGAGAACCAGCATGGATGCTCGATCGTGTAGGAATCTGGGGAATTTGGATGGCAGGTGAACTCTTAAGCTCTTTGTCACATTCGTCGGGCCGTTCCTCAACAGTTTTAACGGTGTGACATGGTGCTGGAGGAGCCACTGCCACTTGGGAGTGCTGTTACCATGAGAGGGTGTAGTTGGTCTGCAATGATGTCAGGTGGCCTCCACATGAATGGCAAGACACAAGGTTTCCTCACAAAACTTTGCACTGTAACGAGATAATTAATGTTACTGACTTCACCTGTCGGTGGTTTGAATGTTTTGGCTGATGGGTGGATGCAGTGTGACCAACATCAGAGCCAAGCAAGACAAAAACAAAACTTCACGAGTGAGAATGAGAAGAAAAAGAAAACTTTGAAGAGACAGAAAGTGTCTGCAGGACATCCATAATTTTTTCACAAATGCGGTGTAGTCTCCCCGAGGCCAGCGCCACCAGCTGGACTCCAATAGGTTGGTTATAGCCTGTCAGGATTAGCTTCATCCGGCCTGGTGATAAAAGTTCTGCACTCGGCAGCTTTTCCCACAGAATTACAGTCTGTGTGTGTGGTGGGAACTGACCGAGGAGAGGAGGGAGTTCTGGCTCTGTGATCACAGAGCAGGTCATGAGTTTCTATTTTCCTCAGCAGCAGTTTGTTGTGTTTGAGTTGTAGGATGGAGAACTGATCAGAT
Source organism: Epinephelus moara (assembly GCF_006386435.1). Lineage (NCBI taxonomy): Eukaryota > Metazoa > Chordata > Actinopteri > Perciformes > Serranidae > Epinephelus > Epinephelus moara. The sequence goes on from NC_065512.1 coordinate 1,118,572, forward strand.
GATCAGTTTGTGGTCAGATCAGTCAAAGATGATCAGTGGATTAGATAAGAGGTGCGGCTGCTACAGAGCAGAGTGAAGGCAAACTTTATGACCCAGTGACGGACCGCAGGGTGGATTCATCTAACGTACGTTCATTTCTTTATGAATTAAAGAAGAGCTAAATTTCACTTTTACTTACTCTGGTGTTTTCCTGCTCCGTCTGTGCTCAGAGAGTGTGGAGCTCTGAATTACCAAACAGTTTTTATATTCCAACAGAGCTCCAAAATAACTCTCCAGCTCCAAAAATAGAAAATCCATGTGGCGGCAAATACTGATGTCATGGTGGGCCGCCACAAATAAATGATTGTGTGAGAAACCCTGTTTGGGTGATATTACAGTACATTACGTACCCACTGCTTGGTCAGACGACGGACACGACGATTATGAACTGACAGTGCAGCAGCAGCAGCAGAGTAGCAGGTAAAAGCATCACCTATCACATGATCAGAATAAGGAGAGTTCAAAAAAAGACGATGGCGGAGGATTTGGTGTCAAAGTGAAAAGCCAAAGCACCTATTTGGTGATATTTTACCTGATAACGTTGAGGGTAGAGCAGTTGGAGGTGTGCAGCCTGTCTCCTGCAGCTCTGTGTTTGACAGCTCACTGAACGCTCCGTCTTGTTTTATTGCCCCCTGAAATACTTCAAACTGATCCACTGTCAAACAAATGCCCAAATGACTGTTGTCTTGTTTTGTAGACACATTTCTGATACTCTCACCTACAAACACAAACTTTATATTAAGTCATGTCATGTTTCACCAGTTAAATGTTTTAAATGTTCAGTTTGCATCAGCAGTAACTTCACACAGCGCTCTGCAGAATCTGAGCGTCATCAACACACATCTTTTCTTGTTAAACGTCCAGTGTAATCAGTTTCACCAATGTTGTTACCAGTTTATTGACCAGTGGGAAAATGTCCTCACTGTGGCGTCTATAGTCTGCACACGCTTAAATGAATTAATACATATTCTGTGTCGAGGTTAAACACATTTTGGGGTACATCCAGCTGTTGCAACAAATACACACAGATAAACAGAACAAAATCAAACTAGCAGAGCTGTTTACTGAGAGCAGGTCCAAGTCTGTCAGAGTCATCTCATGTCCCAAGTCCTCATTAGCAAACTGTAACGCTGGGTTGAGACTTCACAATATCAGCCTGAGTATAGCCCGACACGGCGTCGTACAGTGTCAGCTCAGATCGTGAATGACAATGAGTGTCATGCGCCATAATCCATCGTTTTATCCTGTGTAGTGTGTCATAGTAGACGACAACCGACGCCACGTCTGGGACGCCACACGACGTCCCAACAGAAAGTCTAGCATGTTTGATTTTCTTTTTGTCTTCCACGACTTCTCCCGTCACAGCCATCACTTTGACCAATAGGAACACAGAGCGATCTGTTGCCATGGAAACTGTAGGACAACAACAGCCCAGCCTTTTAGATATTTCCTGTAGGGACGTTAGCACACAGAGTAAAAAGGAAACAGCAGAGGCACTTTATCAACCCGTTGAGTACTGCCATTAGCATCAAGCTAGCAAAGAATGTTCTTTCTTCATAATGGAGGATATAAAGGAATCAAACTCACGGATAGTGTCTGGGCCTTTACTCAGCACAGCTGCAGAGGCTACCAGCTGCATCTCAAACACACCACACCATTTATCATTCTGTTCTTAGTTTAATCAAACTCAACACTTCCTGTTTCTGTTTCAAATTAAAAGCTGAGAGAATCCCCTCATTTTCTAAAATGGCTTTTATTGTGAAACATTTGCAGGAACTTCCTGTGGAGGATTCAGTGACTTGTATAGTTTGCATGCGGTACTGACACTTTTTATGTTACTACAGTAACAGATCAGCTGGAACATGAACAGACACAGTGACTGACATAAGAGTAACAATAATAGGACCTGAATAAGATGATGACATCACGCACATCGTGAAAAGCGACCAGTGATGATTGGTCGTGGACCAACACGTAATCTGTCATGTCTGTCGGCCAAGTCACGGCATGACTTTATGACTCTCCAGTTGTCTAATCTGACGTAGTCACTGTCAGAACAGACAAACATGGTGTAGTCAGAACCCGGCAGAGCTTGTGATGCGCTTCTTTAAATCCTGACCATTAAAATGACCATTGTTTGTTTGTTTGTTTGTTTATTCCAGTAAAGGGTGCGTGGTCCTGCTGGTCGTCCTGGTCTCAGTGCTCGGTGGGTTGCGGCGGCGGTCACTACCAACGCACACGCTCCTGTAACAGCCCTGCGCCCACCAGCGGAGGTGACATCTGCATCGGCCTGCACACTGAGGAGGCCCTGTGCAACACACACACCTGCGACGGTAAGGTCACACACACAAATCCAGAATCTAACTGCGCCGTGCCTCCGCTGCTCCGGGTCCTTTCATCACGCCTCCACGCAGGCCACCATCTCCCACACCGAGTCATTTGTGTGTCGTCCCGTTTTCTAAATTGCGTCTTTCATCTTCTCCTAATGAATAAAGCAGGTCTTAGATACGAGGAAAGATAAACAGAGTCCTGCTGAGAAAACAGCCCGGCCTCCCACCATGTCGTGTCCTGCTGTGCTGCTGGAGCGCCCAGCGCCATGGCAACCTCTCTGGAAAGCTTTAAAAAGAGATCGACCTGTGATGTCGTAATGAACATATGGAAATATTACATAATGCGTCTGAAGTTCTGAATCCTTGTGAACGCAGTGTTTCCCACAGAATCCTGTTTGTGGCAGCAGCTGCCTGACGGAGTGGGGGGTATGTGATGAACGACCCCGCTGACTGACGTCTCACAGTGACGTGACGGCAGTTCAACACAGGCTGTTTTAAATACAACTGGTCTATCTAGTAACATTTCTCGCCACATACAGGAGCCATTCCACTTGCTCTTCCTCTCCTTGCAGGTCTCGTACTCACACAACCCTCGGTCTGTTCAGACAGTCCTCTTAAATGTGGGCGGGGTTGTTGTCACTCACTGCTCCGTCCAGCACTCGCTGTATTTCCTCATCAGCGGTGACACAGATGGAAGTCTGCACCTGGTTTATCGTCCACAGAACGAGGCTGCACGTCCACATTTTCAGAACAAAATAGAACAGGCTGCAGTGAGAGTCTCTCTCCATGGGATATTTAAATAGGTACCATGTCTGAAGGGTTACTGCTGGTTCCACAGGTACTGGACTGAAAGGGTTTGGTCGATGTCCAACTTTCTGGATCTTCAGATTTATTTACAGAACGATTCCACGAAGGTCTGATCTCCTCCGCTGCCTTTTTATACTTATCATTTAATTTTCGTACATATTAGACAAGGACAATTTATGTTTCCATCAAGCGTACTATGGTGATAAACAGACTTTAGTTTGAGCTACACAGAGTACAGAAAAATTACATTAATGATTTCAAAACCAACAAATCTTTCCAAAATTACTGCCCCAGTTACTTTAGATTACGGCTGGCACTAAATCTGATTTTAAATACACAATTATCGTTGTTCAGGATAACAATATATAACCCAAAAGATAATGTCTCCAGCCAAAACTATCACCGGTGCAGAGGCAGCGATACAGTGCACATTTTATTATCTAATAATGTTACAGAGGACGTCACATATATTTTTTACATGAGGCACTTCACCTGCCTGAGCAGCGGTAACTGGGCTCAACCCAGGACAAGTGTTTGAAATGTCGAGTGCTATGACAGGAAAAAAGGATTCAGTGGACACACATGGCGCCACCAGGTCGAGCGCACCCTGCTCACTGTGGCTGATTTAGTTAACACAGAGAAATCATGCAGAGGTTATTCACCCACTGACCAACTGATTGATTGAAGAGTTGGTCGTATTTCAGTCGACAACATGTTCTTTGCTTGATTACAGCCCACAGAAATATCAGACGATAACACAAGAAGACCTGTGGGAAGTTAAGTCAAACAGAAGCTGCTTTGACCCCAAAGTTTGGTGAAAATAAATCAGGTGTTCTGATGGTTTTCAATTTGAAGGTTAGCCTTGCTTTTCCCAGAGTCTCACACCATATGATGATGAGGTGTGAGATGTGTAACAACGCCCTCTGTGCCCCCCCCCCCCCCATCTATTCCCATTCTGCTCCACAAGGACACTGAAATATTCATGAGAGATCTGCTGCTAATCCACTGGAAGACAAAAAAAAAGTCCAGCCTGAGAACTGAAATAAGAATTCAGAGTTTAATATCAAACAGCTTCAACGTTTTGTCGCCTTGATGTGATTTTCATCTTTTCTTTATTCATGTTGCTGGAAAAACAAAAATGTCCTGGACAAATATTCATCGTCTGCGGGCGTGTGTGTTTCAGAGTACGTGTCCGCCTGTGTGTGTGTGTGTGTGTGTGTGTGTGTGTGTGTGTGTGTGTGTGTGTGTGTGTGTGGTGACGGCTTGTAGTGCAGATGATTTCTGCCTGAATTAAATAGCTGTTTCCCCTTAACTGTCCTTTTCCTCAGCTGCTTTTCATTATGAATCAGGCCGCCTGTCATTCACAGGCAGAGTAACGCGTACAGTCGGCTGCCCTGGTAATTACACACAAAGACAGGAAAATAGCTTTTTTTTTCTCTCTTTGCCGAGATGCTAATCAGCCTCCTTTATCAGGTTAATGTTTTCCTGTTTGACGTGGACCAACACGTCCCATTGGGCCTGTGCCGATCGACTGTCTGCTAACAGCCTCTCCAGCCCCGATCCGTCTCTGTGTCTGTTGGTTTATTGACGGGCACAACATCAGTCACCTATCGGGGTCCTCCCGGTGCCGCCGTCCTCTCTGCATTCATAATTGGAGGCACAGTGGCTGTCAGTCACAGGGATATTTGATGCCCCTGTCGCAGGTCATTTGATTAAAGTTTCCAGCAGTAATGGAGGACAGCAGGAAGGACTGAGGGGATGGAATACTAACGAGGAGCCTCAGGCCTGATGGCGTTCCTTCTGACTCAACAGTACGATCACGCAGGTCGACCGAGTGACAAAAATAAATGGGAATAAATGAAGCAATTAAAGCGGGCTGTATTGGTGCACGGTTATTAAACATGTTTGAGGTGGCCGGTGTGTTCTGTGTGTGTAGATGGTTGTGCGGCGAGAAGGGAGCAGATGGTGGAGACAGAGCAGCCTGTCGGTGAGCGCCAGACTGATAGGAAAGGTAAAGGAGGCCTGTCCTCTGCCGCCACTTGGGCACCCTCTGCCAAAACTGCACACTTGAGAGCACCCTGAATAACAAAGCAGCTTTTTCATCAGCCTTTCATTGCAGTAGCCTGTGCTCCTTTACTCTGTGCTTTTAGATCCAGGGTGAAAGAGTGCAGCGAGTGCATGGTTCAAAGGGAGACGCTGAGAGTTGGGAATTTTCTCTTTCCTCTTGGGTAGGAGCCTTTGTTTACTGCTCGGTCGGCTGCTGCGGGGAAACGGCACTAAAGCTTGGCTCGGGAGACAAACATCTCCGCTATGCACTAAACAAACTCTCCACGGGTTTACTCTTCCAATCCTGTTTACATCACAAACACTTTGTGGTGTGTTTGGGCTGTTTGGCTGGCCGGGGAGGTTAGTGGCCGCGGGCGCTGACAGCTTGGGTGGGCGCGTTGGTTTCCAGGACATCCGGGTTTGGTGTGGCTTTGTTTTTTTGTCTGGGTTTATATTGATTGCTTTTTGTTCTCTCTGTGTTCAGGTGGCTGGATGGCCTGGTCGCTGTGGTCGGCCTGTGATGATTCAGGATTGCAGATGAGGAGTCGGGTGTGTGGCGCTCAGGGCAACACCCCCTGTGTCGGGAACAGCACTCAGCGCAGAGACTGCAATGAAATACCTGGTGAGTCGGTCGGGTGGAGCTGCTGTGGAAATGTTCAAACTGGTTTGATATGAAGCCAAAACACTGGACTGGAACAATGAACCCAACATTACCACCAGGTCTCCCACTTGACTCAGCAGCTGCTTCTGAATGGAGCATAATGACACCGTGTCCCAACAGCGAGCCAGCGTCTGGCTGTGGTGTCACATTGTGTAACATTAGTGCAGAACGCTGAAGGGATCCGAGTCAGATCTGTTTGTCTCAACAGGTAAAAAAAAATTAATGTCTCAACGTGTCAAATGTGCATTTAGACGACAGAGAAGGCCCTGTTAACGACTACATTTCTGATGTCTGACGACATTTAGAAGATTAAAGCTTCCATGCCATCAGTTGGTCAGTCTACTGCGTCTGCGTTGTGGTTATGTGGGCTCTTGTTAGTGGGTAGTTGTGGCTGCATACCTTTCACCTGTTTTCTGCACAACTTCAGTTTAGTATTTGGACGTTTTCTGTCGTCTTAATGACGTTCCTCGTGCATTGTAGTGTTATCACACTGAGCAACAGGAATACATGGAAACAGGGTGTCCGACCAAAGTAGAGTCACGTCACGACCAGCCAGCCTCTTTTATCACCGTCACATCCAGAATATTAAGCACTTTTAATTCCTGAGAGACTGACAGTAATGTCTCCATCTTGTCACCCTCATAAAACACGTGAACTTTCTAGTAAACAAGCACAACGTGTGTTGCCCCTCTGCCTCCCACCTCTACTGAAAGGCTTGTTTGTTTCTAAACAAACTTTATGTTAATCATGTTCTCATATTGCTTAAACACAAGTTGGATTTAGCTCCGTTTTAGCTCAGACAGAGTCCTGCACCCACCCATAAAGCTCCGTACCAGAACCAATCTGTGACCTGTCATTATGTGTAAGCCAGTCCCTCACATGAAGCTGGTTCTCCGTCTCTTTGACTGGATGGTGAAAACATTCAATCACTGCCGGGTTAGGAAACATGTTAGCATGCTCCTTCCACCACCATCAAACCTCCAAAGGATCCGAACTCCATGTAGGCTGCCACCTCATCCTCGGGCTGCAAAGTGCCATGGCTGGAGTCCTCCATGTCGGTGACCAATGTGACCACGGGCTCAAAGGTTACACTGGTGTCACTGACTTTCAAAATAAAAGGAACTCAAAGTATTATACAGATACTGCACATCTTTTTACTGTGTTTTATTCTGAAAAATATAAAATTGATTTTTGTTCTCACCTGCTGCACGCCCACCTGGAGTTCATTTTTACCTGTGAATTAATACATATACCGTAAAACTCGGAATATAAGTCGCAGTCTAGTTTTTAAGGTCTCAAACAGGGAAAACAAGGTTTTATATTACTATTTGTTAATAAAAACGTTATACAAGTTATTCCTACACTGTTTCCCTTTATTTTTAATTTGAAACACATTCAAAACACAATAACCTCTTAAGCAGCTTTGGTTACTTTTCAGATTGCAATT
>NC_065512.1:1126168-1130660 GCF_006386435.1 Epinephelus moara
TGCCCGTGCCGCACTCTAACACACACACACACACACACACACACGGAAAACCGGACATTATCATCAGTTTATAAAAGACCCCCGGACGCCCCGGACGGGACGTGAAAAGTGGACATGTCCGGGCAAAAGAGGACGTTTGGTCAGCCTAACGTAGCGCCATCTTGTGGGTCAAATTACCTATGTCAGCATTTACCTTGGTCTATAGGTCGCACCCAACTTTTTAGATGAAAAAAAAAGGGAAAAAAGGTGCGACTTATACACCAAGTTTTACGGTACATATTTTCACCTGTTACACAGCTTATTGTAAGTTACCCGTCGGCTAGGACAGGACTCTGCCGTCAGCGGGTTGCTGATGAAGGTTACTGTTTAATCTGCCGGTTCAGGCCGTTGGCACAAAATCAAACCAGTTTAAACTCGTTCACCTGAGCGGAGCAGAAAGAAACAGAAATAGACTGAACTGTGAGTCAGTCACCTCTCAGATACACTCTGTACCTGCAGCCTCCTTCAAAGTCGCCATAAAGTTCAAGGTTGGCCGTATAAAGGTTCCTCAGGTGCGATGCCCTTTTGGCAGAGTTTTGAGGAGACAACTTGTTTCCTTTGTTGCCCTGAAAATCACCAAATACACTGTGAGCTTCTCACTGTTTCCTCATGCTGCTGGGTTCCTCTGTCGGGGAGGGTTTGTACCGTGCTTCAAACAGAAACATGAGCATTTGTATTTTCTAACATGGAAAGCAGAGAACATGATGTGCTCGCCATTGGAGCGGGTTAGCCTTGTTCCTTTTTGTGTTTTCCACCTTAAGGTCATACTTAGGACAGGAAAGAGGTCACAATCCTTCAGTCCTCCTTTGGTTAAATGTTCCTCTGCAGCAGCAGTTTGTGATTTTAGGACACGTTCTGTCTGTCTTTGTCATGTATGTACAGTATCATGCTCAGTTAGCATCATCATCCTCATTCACAAACATCCATACACACATTGTTTCTGTGTGTGTGTGTGTGTGTGTGTGTGTGTGTGTGTAGCTGGCATCCTCTGCGTGATGTGCACTAAAGTCATCTGCTTCTGTTAATTAACCATAATTAAGTCCATGTGAATCAACAAGTCAGCGGTTGACCCCGTTGGCCCCGGCGCACCTTGTTATGCTGATGACGATCTCAGAAAGTTTCTCCTGAAATGATCTTTCATGGCCTGCCAGCAGAGGCCTCTGCGCGCCGCGCATCCCTAATGAGTCCAGACGAAGGCGATTAATATTAATGGGTTGTCACAACACCAAATCACATCTAATTTTATTGCAAATTTCAACGAGGCGATGGATGGATTTGTTAAGGTCACTCGCAGAGGGGAGGCGTCTGTGAGGAAGCTGAAAAATTAGGCCAAAAAATTAATCAGGAGATGTGGCGCTGCAGTTAAAACAGCTCTCACACACACACACACACACACACATACACACACACACACACAGATCAGCTCTCCCTGCTCTCGTCTTTCCTTCGAGGATTTTTGGGGCACAGAATTCGCTGTAGCTGTAAATGATTGTCCTGCCGTGTCTCTAACAGAAACTACAGAGGCTGTATTTTACAGCAGAGATGTTTTTTCACTCAACAGATATTTTTCTACAGAAAAAAACAAACCTCTCTGTGGAGCGTTTGTGCAACGTTTTAAGACATTTCAATTTCTCATTCACTGTTTTTGTTTCTGCATGTGTCAACTCCCCTGATGTTACAGTCGATGGCTGTGTTGTGTTCTGAAGGCTGTTTCTGTTGTGTGTGCATGTGTGTGTGTGTGTGTGTGTGTGTGTGTGTGTGCGCGCGCGCATGTTTGTGTTTGACCCTGTGTTCCTCTCCTCTCTGCAGTCATCCTCCCTGCATCTGGTTTTGATAAGGACCAACACTGCGGAGGTAAGTGGATTAACAGCTGCCTCCACTTTGTTCCTGTTTGCATGTTAACGTCTGCCCCCGCGTGTTTCCACAGATGTCCGTCCATCACGCGTGTTCTCATGCATCTTATGTACATCTTTATGTGCCTGTTTGTTTTAATGTGTCTTAGTCAGAGGAGAGAAAGCATCATGTAAACTGTGATGTACCTCGATCCGGACAAAAGTTGCCCATCTATTGGATAACTGCAAATTGAGTCCAATTTTCCTCCGTGTGCCAAGAAATTACAAACTCACATCAGACTGGAGACTTTTTTCACAACCTCCTCTGAAAGCTAAATTACTGACAGGGAGCACAGAACAGGAAGAAACAAACCAGGGTGCATATTTTTGTCCCTGAAAAGAAGAAATCATCACACAAAAACAAAATTACTGAAATTGTGGACAAAAACATGAACAAGACTCAAAACATGCAAAAAATAACAGCCCATGTAAAGTTTAAAAATCTGTCAGAGCTGCTGTAACTGTGCAGAAGATTTGTTTAAAGGGACAGTTCACCCTAAAATCAAACATACATTTCCCCCCTCTTCCCTGTAGAGCTGTTTATCAGTGTAGATAGTTTAGGTGTGAGCTGCAGAGTGTTGGAGATATGGGCCGTAGAGATGTCAATTGGTGGGTGTATTTCAGTTTAAAGAAAATAGTTCCTCCATGAAACTGCTGCCAACAAGGTCTGTGGATTATCTTGAGTAACCAGGTCATGATTTCTGTACAGAGACATTGATGTTGAGTTTTGAGCTCCACAAGCTGAGTGTCATCTAGTTCTGTTATACTGGAGAGAAGTCAGACATCTCTACGGCCCATATTTCCAACACTCTGCAGCTCACGCCTAAACTGTCTACACTGATAAACAGCTCTACAGGGAAGAGGGGGAACATGTATGTTTGATTTTAAGAGGAACTGTCCCTTTAACCTGACAGGTTTCTCACAGCAGCCTCACACAGCCAGTCAGTATCCCCTGAGCTCAGCTGAGTCAGATACACTCGTGTCAAAGTGTTATACAGTTAGATTTGGTGTAAAAGGCTCTTTGAAGGAGCTCTGAGAGAATCTAAGAAGCAGCGAGGATCCTGCTGAGAGAACTAATCCTCCGTTCACACATACATGGACGATATTTTAGCTAAATGAACCAAATTAAACGCTGAGCTGAGGACGAGGTTCTGGTGCTGGAGGGATGAGAGCAGCATCAGGATATCAACAGAGGAACAGTGATGAGTGTCAGGTGACACTGAGTGAGCTGTACACCTGTATGAATCACTCTGTTCTCACCTGAAGTTATTTAGACACTGTTAGTGCAGAGATGAGGAGAAATGTGACGATGTTCCCAGGTTGAAAACTGCAGGAAAAACCAAACAATAAATCAACGTTGCTGTGTGAGTGAAGGAGACAAACTGCTGATCATTTGTTCTACTGAGTATTTTAAAGGTGTTTTCTCCATAGTCTTTATTGGACAGCTCAGAGTTTAGATACAGCCAGAACATTCAGGTGGAGACACACAGGCATGACATGCAACAAATGCAGGAACTGAACTGGAGATGTTGCATTTTAGTGTCTTCAGCTGCTCTGACACCGTCGCCCTGACAACCGCCTACCTGCACGTTCAATACCCAGAAAAGTATTTTTAAAAGCAGCTGCTTCAGTCCTCAGCTGTGATGGCAGGTTGTGTTCAGGATCACTTAACTACATGTAGTTTAATCACTTGTTTAACTCTAATTTGCATTAGTTTGGTGGCAGTTTAATAACATTCAGGTCCCAGCAGCTCTTCAGCTTTAACTCCTTTGGGTTGTGTAGTTTATTAAGTCATTTATAAACTATGTATTCACAGTTCTCTCATGATGGTTTTTGCAACACAATATGGGACAACACCACAGTTTACTGGCCACAGCTGTCAGTTCATGACGATCACCTGGACTTTGACTAAAGTCACGTCAGGTTTAAACCCAAGATGTTTGATTAAATACTGTAAATTTCCCTTAAAGTAAGGCAGTTTCCTGATTTCACCCAAAGAAATGCTCCCCATTCTCTTCTTAAAACAAATCCTCGGCGGCCTCAGTGAGGACTGACCTGCCCTCGTCCCTAACTCAAACACACCGACACTTTACTCACTGTCAGTCCAGCTGTGGCTCTGTGTGAGATTCACTCAGATTGTGATAATCTTCATGATGTAGTTTAACTTTTTGAAACTAGTTTACTTTGACAAGCTGGAATTATTTGAGAGTGGTGAAGAAGTTTGACAACTCTTCACTGAAGTAGCTGGTGGTTTAATGTTGTTTCCCCGACACTGATGCCAGGCAGGTGCTTCAGTGAACGTCACTGGCAGAAGTACAGACTAGCTTGTAGCTTCATACTGTAGCGAGACAACAGAAATCCCTACATGACCAACATTTCTGCATATTTGGAAAATGTACCAATCAATCAATCAATCAATCAATTTTATTTATAAAGCCCAATATCACAAATCACAATTTGCCTCACAGGGCTTTGCAGCATACGACATCCCTCTGTCCTTATGACCCTCACAGCTGATCAGGAAAAACTCCCCAAAAAAACCCTTTAACGGGGAAAAAAAA
>NC_065512.1:1130692-1141479 GCF_006386435.1 Epinephelus moara
TGTTGAAAGTATGTATTAATATCTGGCAGTATACATGTGTGACAATAGTCATATGTGTATAATAACAGTAGAAGTATGACTAATGACTAATGACGGCAGCAGCAGCAGGAGGCATCTGGCAGGACCACGGCAGCAGCACAACCACACACGTCACGCTGTCCAGGCACCGCTGAAGACATCTGAAGTTTGGTAGAAATGTCATCCCAGTGTTCCTGCTGGTCGTCCTTATCAGATGCTCGCACTGTGCTGTACAGCGGCAGATATTGAGACACCAACAGTATCTTGTTTCCTTTCTGCTGACATGATGACTGCGTTTTGATCAGCCAAAGCCAGGCTGCGTCCACCTGAAGTTAAACACCATATAAACTGTACACATCACATGGGTGGCAGCCATTTAATACCTCCCCTGTCATGTTTGAAACTGATTCCCTTCTGCCGCCTAACGTGCGTGAGCAGGGCGTGACGGCTACCTCATTGAACTGCTGCGGCTCGCACGTGTGGTGTTCACACAGACGGCGCTTCTGCTGCTTTAACAGCTGTATTTCCACGATTAAAAGCTGATCCTGCACAAATCTATGGAGCCATGCAGCCGCTGCATCGTCAACAACACCGTCCTAAATTTATTTGACAATAAAAAGCCTTGTGTTCACACATGGAGGGATTGTGTCGACAGGAACAGTCAGAGGGCTTTTATTTTGAAACAAACACAGGAAGTGTTGAATTAACAAGAAATATTTATATTTTTTTATGTCTGTGACAGATAAGACATTGAAACTGTAGTGAATACTACTAATACTTCATTAATCGCCATCGTTCACGCAGGCAGTGTGGCCTGGGAGTGATCAATCAATCAATTTTATTTATCCTCACTGAAATGAGTGGAAGTTAGCGCCCTTTAACCTTTAGGCCAGTGGACACCTTTGCTCCACCTGTTTGAAATCTGTGTTCTTGATCTGACTCAGAATGTGAGTTGAGGTAAATTTGGGATGTAAATAAAGTCTCTCAAGATATAACGTGATAACATCGGCTAACACGCATCCTCTTCATTTCCCAGCGTTCACCTCCATCCACCTAATCGCCACCGGTGTTTCCTGTTTCCTGGGGGCGGGGCTGCTGTCCTTCCTCATCTACGTCTACTGTCAGCGTTTCCACAAGCCCTCACAGGAGTCTGCCGTCATCCACCCCACCACCCCGAACCACCTCAACTACAAGGGCAACACCACGCCAAAGAATGAGAAGTACACACCCATGGAGTTTAAGGTGCGTGACCACTGAAGGATTGTGTGAATATTATGTAGATAAAAGTCATACAAATGGAAATGGAGGCAGTATTTACAGGGCGGCACACACAATGTAAATGTTACAGATTCAAGGGCAACGTGATTCATGTTTTATTTAGAGCCTTTATTCATGCATTTATCTCAATAGAGCGCTAACCACAGAAGATGAATTACTGTTCATTTTTATTCCTCCTTGCTCTTATACAGAACCTATAGGCTTTAATCCGTCCTACCTGCCCACAAACCAAATCCTTATTAATGGGCCCCATTAGCTTTCCAGCGCTTTAGTCAGCCCTCGACCTCCCACTGCTATCGCTCCACTGTGCGCTCACATTTACACAAAGTCAAGAAACTATTTTCACCAGAGGCTCGTCAACTTTAAGTGCAATTTTATGTCCTGTTCTCCAAAACTTGTGCTGTTTTGTTCCCTAACTGTTGATTAGTTAAAGTCTGGGAGATTATTATTGATTTTTCTGTCTCTGTGAAGTGTGCTAAAGTATGCTTGAGATAATAAGCTCTAGATAAATGAACTTAAAACTTTTTATGACCTGAAACAGGGAGTTTAATCTTTGTCTCCACCATCTTAGGTTTAGTCAGCGTGAAGGCTGCAGTCAGACGTTTCAGGGCACAGAACAATCACTCACCAAACGCTTATTGTTCTATTTTCCTAAATGTACCTTTACACTCCAAAGTAGAATATTCTGTCTCCCAGAAGCAGCACGTGTTATCAGTCACATCCTCCGAAATCTAAAACTGCGCCCGAATTACCCTGAAAATCTCCAACATGTCTCCGTCCCCTGATGACACTCTGAATAAACACAGCAGCTCAGATTATTAAATATTACAAACAGATATTTCTACATCTCTGTCAGACACATGATGAATTAGTCCGATAAGGGAAGAGGAAGCAACACAAAACCAGACGGGACTCAAAATGTCACAAATGCAGACAAAGTGGTGAAGTACAGAGGAAACAGGGCCCGTGGGTGTTACTCACCAGTTTCATCATGATACACCAGTTGGGAACCACTGACCTAGAGTTCCTTTTGTGAAGTTACTTTCTTACTCTTTATATTTTAAGAATAATGTAATGTATGCATGACTCTGACATGTTGGTCTGTAAGTTGATGTCGTTACTCTTCAATTCAAGTCTGGATGAGCTAACCAGAAGTGCTGCTCTTTCGTCGGTTACCGCTAGTAACGCCGTCCTAACAGCGTCTCTGTGGAGACATCTCTACAGTCTCCCTGCAGGTCACAACAGTGCAGCAGCTTTAGCATTTTAGCTCTGTTCACATCGTTAGCAGTGTCAGCACAGCTCGTGGTGCTAACATGGTTAACAATGCTTAAAAATGAAGCTGCGTACTCAACAGGGCGACCGAAGGGTGGCCACCATGTCTCTGCAGCAAAGCTATCCTGCCATCAGGTTGGTGTCACCAGCGCAGGGTGGGCGCCATGTTTCCACGTTAGCGCAGCGAGCCGCCTGTAACTCACAGAAAATGAAAGAAAAGGCAGAACCTTAAGATTTCAGCACCTGTAAATGGTCAGCTCTGTGAAAGGTGGTGTTCAGACTCGCTGGGTCAATGAAGCGCTGAACTAAAAGCAACAGCGTCTTTTACTTTACGTCATTTTGCATTTTTTTCCTTAGATATTATTAATGGGTGTCAGGCTATTGAAAGCAAAATTAACCGAAACCCTAACCTGTGTGCCGTGTCCAGGAACGTCTCAAACACAAATAAGTAAATACGCAGATAAATACATGACGACACACTGACAGTGGATCACAAGTGATGATTGAGAGGAAGTACTTCTCTGTGAGTCTGTTGGTTGTTTTTAGGACAGTCCTGCATGGTGCGCCCGTCAGCAGGGATTCCTCTCCAACATCCCCGTTCACCTGACACTATCTCAGATCCCGCTAAAGCGTGGCAGGAACGTGTCGCCACCAGGACGCATCCCTGTGTTTTTGATGGTGTCGGCCTCCTGGCACTTGTCCTGGCTGTTATTGTTGTCGCTGTGCGGACGCGGCGCTGACAGCCATTGTGGTGCTGAGAGCCTGAACTCATTAGCTTTAATAACCAGAGGGGGCAGCCAGACTCTGCTGGATGTGCAGCCAATGTCACCGTGCAGCACTACAGCCCTGTTTATCCGGCGGCTTCCCTCTCCTCCAGGCCAATTTATGATGCCCGGCGTTGTGTATTTCAGCGACTCTAACCTGATTATCTTCCTGCCTCGGTCCCCAGAGCTGTTCAGATGGATTACATTAGTCTAATGCTTCCCCTGGAAAGTGTTTCACCTTATGTTCGGCTTTTACCACAGACTCAGCAATTGCATTAGAATAAAATGTGGGTTTTAGACTTGTTTTTATTTAAGAGAGCTGCAGTGAATTCCCACCATCTCATATATTAGTGTATTGAGTATGCTTGACATGAACTAAATTAAATTTGTTAAATTGGTTTGCTTTGGTTATGAATACACTTACAGTGCAGGAGCTATAACCTCGAGCACAGTGGAGGTATTTTACTCACCTGTGGGCATGGATTGCTCATATTATTTTTTACCTCCTACATTAAACAGAGCGCGGTGTCCACACAGCGAAAACCCTCTATCTTAACAAGTCCGTTCTGGCTTTTAATTGAGTCCTGAAAATGTATTTTCTGAAAACATCCTGCAGCATATTTACCTACATATTAAAATGCTTCTTAATCAAGAAACTTAAACATGACTGGACACATTTTTCTCTCCACTACGAACATGTGCACCTCATCAGAAGAAAGTAAATATTTTAAAAGTATTTAGTAACATGGCAAAAAATGTCAAACATCTATGAGTCAGTGTTTCTCAAACGTGAGATTTTTTTTAAACATCATTTTAATGGGGCGTCTGTAGCGTAGTGGATAGTGCCAGCGCCCCATGTACAGAGGCATTGCCTCGCTGCAGCGGCCGCGGGTTCGAGTCCGGCTCGCGGTCCTTTGCTGCATGTCAGTCCCCACTCTCTCTCTCTGTCTCCCCATTTCACCTTCTGTCCTGTCAATAAAGGCAAAAAAGCCAATAAAAATAAAAAAACAAACAAAAAAACATCATTTTAATAATTATACCATAATATGTTTAATTAAAAAATGCAAATAGAAGTTCAATAAACCAAATTTTTTAATTCAATATTCACATTTTCAGTGCAGTCGTTACCTGTTGTAAACTGTCGTAACAAACACAATCACATTCATGTTTGTCTCTGTAACCATGACGTCAGGTTTGACACTAAATGACAGACGAAAATCAAGAAAATGGATTTGTGGTCGAAACATAGCGACAACACGAGGGTTGAGGATCAACAAGAATCTGGTGATCAACCACAAATTTTTGCGTCTAAACAAAACTCAAACGCATCAGTCATTTCTTACACCCCAAATACAGCTGAGAATAACTCCTTATATAGACATTTGTTTTTCTACCCAAAACATTTTTGCACTGGTAAATCGACTGAAAAAATCTTTTTAAATGAGGTACAACACTAATATATATGTGTGAGCGTGTTAGGCTGATAGGGCTGGGTTAAAATAATCAAGTCAATCAATCCTTTCCACAGATCTGTGAAGCTTTGACTCTCGCTGGTATTAAACTGGTCCCATGTGGTGCTGATAAGTCCTGTGTGTGATTTATCCTGGCTTCATATGAGCAGAGCAAATCTCTGCTAGCTGCTAGGCTAATGTATACAATGTAAAATGCCATAGGCTTGTGCTAATAACGTTAGCATGTTGTATTTGTGGGGAAAATGTGTCCAGATAAAGACAAGTGTTTGTCTGTGAATGCTGCGAGTTATAGTGAAGCTGATTTGTGTTTGACACTGTCTCTATTATGATTTATTTTACTGATATTTTAAAGTGTTTTCCAGTGAGATATTACTGAGTTTATATGGTGACTTTGCTGTTGTAAACATCACTGGAAACAACTTTTAGTTACATTTAAAATATTCACTTCTATCTCTGTTCTTAATTCATTCTTTTTTAAAATAAAATCTAGAATAAAAATCTAAATCTAATATCTAATAAATCTAAATATTTTTAAAAAATTAAAAATAAAAATCTGTCTAATTTACAACATTACTTCTCTGAAAATCGTTTCTATGCAAACAGAGCTGGTACTGTAAGTTAGATGTCCCCAGTTGAATCGAGATCTTGTGAATCGTTATCAAACCAATGAAGGGAATCACCAGAATCCCCGGCCCTGCAGGCTAACACCTCTTTTCTCTCTGCTGACATTCCAGACACTGAACAAGAACAACCTGCTGCCAGATGAAAGATCCAACTTCTACCCAACGCCGCTGCAGCAGACAAACGTCTACACCACCACCTACTATCCCACAGCGCTCGGCAAATACGACTACCAGCCCAACTCCTCCCCTTCGCCATGCAGGACCTACAACCAAAACAACAACAGCTGAGACAAGCCTCACAACCGGCTCTCTGAACCCCCCTGCCAACGGACGCCGCCCCGCTGCCATGGTGACATAACTGAACCGACATGAACTGAAACGTTTCTCAGAGCTCGGCCAGGTTCCTGTGTTCATCATCGCCCCTCTCCTCGCCCCCGTAGTCTCTTCCACATGGTAGGGTTTGTGTCTTTAAGGGCGTTTCTGGAACTTTCCATCAGGAGCTGTGGGTCTGGACGACGAGGCCTGTGTCCTGGTGCAGTCTGGGACTTATGCAACCAGCTGGGGGTGTTATTGTAAGGGCCTGATGGGATACAGCAGAGTAAACTCTGAGCTTCATGCCGGAGTCTAGTGGAAAATTCTAGCAGGACAAGTTATGGCTTCAGACAGATTGCTGCGACCACACCACCTCAGCGCAGGTGCTGAGTTCACAGTCCTCAATTACAGAGACGAACATGAACAGAATATTAATAAAACAAAAAAACATTTCTCTGGATGTGGGTCACTGTTTCACGCCTCTCCATTACTAACCACACTCTCAGCCTGTAATGAACTTTGAGTCCCTCGACAACAGAAGCAGTTACCGAGAACAAACGGCGCATATCCTCGTGTCCTTGCCGCACGGCGCAAAGCGAGAGAACAACACAAGAGAACACTCAATGAAGTCGATGATGAAATAAATTAGAGATCAATATCAGCCGGGTTGTTGGGGGCGGACGCTCGCCCTCCAGTGTTGGTGTTTCACGTGACAAAAGATAAGAACTTCAGAGTCACTCAAGTTTTTCGGACGGCTGTTTGGAAGACACACAGCGTTTGTGGACAAGGACGTTGAGTCGTGAAGTCAGAGCAGGGGGGATTATGGGAAGCGGTCTGAACTGTACATAAAGCTTTAGGAATGCCTTGGTTGCCTGTATGCAATAGAGGGCAGGGGCGAGATCTGTTTTCTTTCTATTTCTTCTGTTTAATTTGTTTTCCCAGGATCAATAAAGAACTTCTGAAAGGGAATTGATTGATTCTCCAATCGATTCTCCGATGGACGCGTCGATTCTACTGAGTGCTAAATAGCTCGGTGGTCATATCAAATATGGCCAGTGTGCTGAACAACTGGATTGGGTTTTCTATGACGGTAGAATAAGCTAGTAGACTGGCACTTGTTCCTTTTTTATGTTTGTTTTTTAAGATATTTTGTTTCCAACACGTTGTAGCATAGGAGGAAATATTTTGTTAAATAAGATATAGCTGATTAATTCTTGTTTTCTCTAATTTCACGTCACTGAACCAACACATTCCTTCGCTTTGATTTTTCACACGTTTCGTACCCGCTGCATCTTCAGTAGAGACGCTAACACAAAGAAGAGCGACTGTAACGAGACATTCGGCCTCTGCTTGAGAAGAAAACAGCTAAATTACGCTTGCTTAGCAGTTTGCCTGTGTGACATCAACATGAGTGCATGTGTGTGTGGATGTGTGTACATGCAAACACATGTACTCTATCTCTGCGTGTGCCTGATGGAGCAAAGGGGCTTGCTGTATTTTGTACAATGTAAATGCTTTCATACATGATTATATACGAGGATGTTTGTTTTCTCCTCCACATCCTGTCGTCGCTGACACTCCGGCATTCTACTGTTTTTCTATCTTTCATGTTTAAGATGTTAATCATTGTAAGTTAAAGCATCGCGCCTCTTGTCCTGTGGAGGTGGAACTGACACTATTTATAGTCAAAGCTTGGTTTATAAAGGGCATTTTCACAGCTATATTTTATTATTATTATTGCCTGATTGATGAATGCTAACCCAGCAATGCTTTTCAGTTCAGCTACTGTACATGCACGAGATGAGAGCTCTATCTGTATATAGGAGCAGCCCATCTAATGACCCTGCAGAGGATGGTGTAAATGTATCTGTATATTGTATAGCTAACACTGTTTGTTTAAAAAAAGCCTTATAGTTGTTTAAAAAAAAGTGCAGCAGCTAAGTACACACCAACCATGAGGTTTGTTTGGGGACAGAGCTCCACGATGTGACCGAGCGCCCGCGGCTTCTGACCTCTCCCAGCTGCTCAAATATCAGACTCCCACAGACACATGAATCCAGACTGATGATTCCTCTGTAGCACCAGACACTATCAAATATTAGAGACTGAAAACAGTCACATTTAAAGCAGAAATTACATCAATGTGATCTAAACGTCGCCTCTATTGGCCCCGTCTGACAGCCGTGATCTGATTGGTCAGTTGTGAGCTCTGTCCCCTGCGATGTGAGGCTCTGTGCCCTTCTATGCAACTTACCAGGTGTACTGTTAGACCTGTCATGTAGACTGTAATCACTGCCTTTTAGACACTGTGAATTTTTTGGTACCCTATATTTTTGTATATTGTACATTATAAAGGATAATAAACCTTGATGCCAACACATCAGTGGGCTCTGTCACAGTTTCAGTTTGGGGAGGAGTTTTAGATGCCGTGGTTTGGGCTGACACGGTGAAGGGATTTCACCTGCAGCAGTCAGTGGTGTCTGTGTTGCTCTGCAGTTACACCTCTAAACCACTAGTTGGCGGCAGGGTTTCTGTGAAGTGCTGTAAAGTTTAGTTTAAACACACATTAAACACACATTAAACACACATTAAACATGGCTTAACACACATTAAACACACATTAAACACACATTAAACATGGCTTAATAGAGACAGTTTCAAATACAAATCAGCTTCACTATAACTCGCAGCATTCACAGACAAACACTTGTCTTTATATGAACACATTTTCCCCACAAATACAACATGCTAACGTTATTAGCACAAGCCTATGGCATTTTACATTGTGTAAATTAGCCTAGCAGCTAGCAGATATTTATCACACACAGGACTTGAAATGTTATTTTACTGGAGGCTTGTGGTTGGTCAAACACACAGGGGAATGAGGCACAATAAGTGGCACAGCGATTTTCTAGATAAGCAGCTTTGGTTGCGTCTGGTTGCTACGATACAGAATACCCGCAGGAGTATAACTGTCGGCGCAAGTTAGAGAACTGGCTGTGGATCATGGGAAAGCTAAAGTACGCAGGCAGAGAGGATGGACTTCTGGTAACCTTTAATAAACATGGGACGTTAATTTGAAAGCTCACAGCTGAAGTCATTTTTAATTAAGTAGGTAATTTACAATGCTACAGTGCTGCTAACACTTAAACTAAAATGCTTTATAAATCAGTTATAGTTTTGTGCTATTTTTTATCAGGCTTATAATTCTGTTTATCAATATTATGCTGTTAATTCTATAAGGTCGAGCTAACTTTGCTAAAACACTTCCTGCCCCAGTTCGACCAACTGTCACAGTCATTTGCACAGGACAACTGACAATATTAGTAATTACGTAATACGGTGATGTTTTCTGAGCTGTTCATCGTGCTGTGAAAATCTCACATACAGCTGCAACCCACTTGGTATAAACGCAGTCAGAACTGAGCATGCTCAGTGATGGTTTGTTGTGATGATTGTGGCTGCTGGAGTTACTTCCTGTCAGTTCATTAATAATCTGACATCATATCAGACTGTGGCTACACATAAAAATAGCAGCCGCAGCCGGTTTACTACTGGTGAGATTAGTTAAAGCTTCACACATCTGTGAGAGAAAGCGTATATTAAAAGATCAATCTCAGATTTTATGAATCGATATCAGGTCATTCAAATGAAGATCAATTTGAATCAGATGAACTGATTATTTTAACCCAGCCCTACACAACAAGCTAATGTCAGCTAAAACTGGTGCGCACTCTCACTGTACGTTCCCCTCTGCGTCTCCGTCTCTCCTCTCTGGTCACTGGTTTCTCATTTGAGGCTCCAAAATGGAAACACAGTCTGCGTAAGGGCATCAAAGTCATGTTCAGCCATTTTAAATATCAAGTGCACTTCAAAGCGTACGCATCAGATCCTTTTTTTGCCGATATCTGATTTGCAGATATGTAACAACTTATTTGATCAATAACCAATAACAACACAGATATATCCACTTTTTCCCACCTAACTTCAGTGATCATCATCAAGTCTCCTCTGTAGTGGAATTAACATATTATACATGCATACTGGTGACGGCCAGCAACAGATGGAGACATGAAATACTGTTCAGTGTGATATTCAGTCATTGTGCAAAATAAGAAAAAACACGTTGGTCGATTCTGATTTTCAAGCCGATATCTGCTGATACTGATGATGTACTGATATTAACATACATCCCTCTCTTTCAGTGTGTGTGTGCCTTTAAAAAAGAAGCCACCCTGTCCTTTAACTGTGTGTACATCCTACACTACACAGCAGTTCAGTTGAGCCAAACTCTGAGTCAAACATGCGTCACACAAGTGCATCTTTTCCCTTCATCCCCAGAACAAATGATTGCGGCGCTGGAATCCTTTGGTGTATGAGAAGAGGAGAGATGGATGGCACAAACGAGCCAAGTAGTCGGGGTGTGTCCAGCAGAGTGCCCGTGGATCACTGCTGGTGCCAGTGGCCTAGACACCAGCGCTTTATCATCTCACCACAATGATTCTGCTGCTGTGCAGAAAATCAAGATCAAAGCCAGCGTAGAGCCGCTGTCACAGAGGACAGGAAGAGACACTAAATAAAATCTGATAAAACACTGTGTACACTCTGTCTGTAGCCCGCACATAAATAAAGTGCATGGTATTTTACTCTGGAGCAACTATATCATTGGCTGTCAGAGGGCAGAGCAGCCCACTCTTCATCCCTAAAATTCATACACACTCCTGCCCGCCCATGAGTTCACGTCTCCCTCCAGTATATGTCCTCCTCATTTGGTTCAATGCAGGCCGAGCTGTACCTCTCAATTACAGAGAGCAGCCTCTCCACAGTTTTATTAATGGTCGCAGTGAAAGCATTAATCAGTTGGTATTCTGCTGACGGACAGATGCAGTGATCGGCACGCTGGCAGGCAGCCAAGAGGAAGTCGCCAGGAGGAAGCTGTGGGCTGAAGGAGGCCACTCAGATAAGATGGGAGAGGAGTCAGGGAGGAGACGGTGGCAAAGGAGTGGGAAGGACGCATGCTTGGCTTTTTAATTCAGCCTGTGTGTGAC
>NC_065512.1:1141979-1171499 GCF_006386435.1 Epinephelus moara
GATTTCGGACGACATACTGTACTATGACTTTTTTCAAGAGTTTGGATGAAATACGATAGTATGTCGTTTTTTCATGATTTCGGACGACATGCTATACTATGACTTTTTTCATGATTTCGCACGACATGCTATACTATGATGTTTTTTCATGTGACTTCAGAAAACACATTTTTGGACATAGCTCAAGGATTTTTCCACTTATTATAACAGAATTTCCCACAAATGTGTCATAGGATAAAACGATGGAAGGGATGACATTTTATATCCACAAGGTCATAGGTCAACTTCACTGTTACGTTATTATGTGCAGCTTAAATAATTTTCTCGCCATTATTCATAATTTGCAGCAGCTGCAACCTGGCCACCCAAGTCACAGTGACCTTTGACCGTCAAAATCTGAACAGTTCATCATTGAGTCTAACTTGACATCTGTGCCAAATTTGTTGAAATTCCTTCTAGGCATTCCTAAAATATCTCAGCTCAGGAGAAATGGACGTAATAAACAAAAATTAATGGAACATTTACAACAGCAGATGCAAATATGTATTGTGTATAATAATATTATACACAGATCATGTTCCTCCTATTGGTACTGGAGGATATATTCAAACAAAAGTCTCTTTTCAATCCTGGCAACCCAAACGTCAGGCTCTCATTAATCATGTACAATGCCATTAACAAATCATTACCTCATCAGTGTCCCAGTATCCTTGAGATAAATGTTTGACAGCCAGCACAGTGATGGTGTGAGAAACCTCAAACACTACGAGCACTCAGCATTGATCACAGTTGCATAATACGACCAGCTGATGTTTATTCCATGTTGTCGTGTTTGCAGAGCGAGCAGCCGGTTGTTTTTGATGTGTGTTATGCAGCGTCCCAGGAGGCGGCCGCCAGACAGACGTGTCTGTGTTTTCGCACAACGAGACAGGATGGGCAGATCACACGCCGTCTGAAGCTGTAGCCAGAAAATGCTCTAATCGTCTGCAGGGATTGAGACTTTGTCGCCTCTGCCATCACAGCTCTCCATCCTCCTCTACGGGGAAACAGGGCAATTGTTTGATATGATTCATCAGCTTAGCATTAATCCACTGGCCTGTTCTTCAGTGTGTGTGTGTGTGTGTGTGTGTGTGTGTGTGTGTGTGTGGTCTGGGCAAAGTCCGCCCGAGAGGAGCTCCTGGGGAATTGGTTGTATTGGAAATGTAATCAAAGGAGTCAAGAAGTCACCAAAGTGCAATCTGCTGTGGAACAGAATCAAGCTGTCTTTTCAGGGACTGTCCCTCTAATCTGATTCTGTTTCATTCACTGAGCAACAAAACAAGCAGACACAGACACTACACCTAATTTACTTCTCTAACTACTCACTTCAGCCTGAGGATGATTTCACAGAGACTGAGACTGTCTGCCTCAGACCTGACACACACACTCTTCAGGTGATAATGTATAAGAAGAAGAAGAGACTGTATTAACCACACTGACTCTGTTCACGCCAGCAAACTGTTTCTTCAAGGGATTTTTGTGTTACAAGGATGTTCGATCAGCGAAGAGTCCTTCAGAAGGTTTCCTTTGGGCTGGTGTCCTCAGCCAGTGTTCAAGATCACCTGGTGGCTGAATTAACTGGAGACAGAGACAGATGTGTCGTAGGCGTGACCTTTGAGGACCTATCGACAACTAACCAAGGAAATAAACATTTTGATCGCCTCGCCTCTCTATCACAGTCATATGCCGCTGTCTTCCTGGCTGTTACCATGGAAACACAATATCTTCAAACCCAACTGAAGATATTTTTGAAACAAATATTTCAACCTGCGCCGTGAGGGTGAAATCGGAGGGTTCGGAGAGAAGACACTATGGATCCTATTTGGTGTCGATGGACGGTGTGGAACGCAGCTTCACACTGAGGTTGCCTCCTCGACTGCGTCAGTTTGATATCTGGGTGACTCCCAGTGGGAAGAGAGGCGTGGCCGAGGGCGTGGTCTAGTGGCGCACTACAATCCTAGTGCCAAGAATAAGTGCATCTCACAAACGCTGCTACTCTGCTGCTCGGAGCAGGTCGGCAGCTCAGTTCCAAAACACTTTGGTCAGCTTGTTTGGTGAAGGCACTAGAGACGTGCCACATCATCTCCTTCATGATAATACCGGTATGACTTTTAATATGATATAAAAAATGAATATCCTGATACTCCCTATAGTTCAACTTGTTGACATATTGACGTCATACTGTTATCTTCTGAGCAGCTGAAGCATTTGGGATGAGAGTCAGCACCTCCAAGTCTGAGGTCATGGTTCTCTGTCAGAAACCAGTGGTTTGCCCTCTCTGGGTTGGGAGAGAGTTACTGCCTCAAGCGAGGGAGTTCAAGTATCTTGGGGTCTTGTTCACAGTGAGGGTAGAATGGAGCGTGAGATGGATCGGCGGGTCGGTGTGGCTTCTGCAGTGATGCGGGTGCTGCGCCGGTCCGTCGTGGTGAAGAGGGAGCTGAGCCAGAAAGAAAAGCTTTCAATTTACTGGTCCATGTCCGTCCCAACCCTCACCTATGGTCATGAGCTCTGGGTAGTGACTGAAAGAATGAGATCGCGGATACAAGCGTCTGAAATGAGTTTCCTCTGTAGGGTGTCTGGGCTCAGCCTTAGAGATAGGGGGAGGAGTCAGACATCTAGAGGGAGCTCAGAGTACAGCCGCTGCTTCTTCGCGTCATAAGGGGTCAGTTGAGGTAGTTCAACATCTGATCAGGATCCTCCCGGGCACGTCCCACTGGTAGGAGGCCCCGGGGCATACCTAGAACACGCTGGAGGGATTATATATCTCGTCTGGTCTGGGAACACCTCGGGGTCCTCCAGGAGGAGCTGGAAAATGTTGCTGGGGAGAGGGACGTCTGGGGTGCTTTGCTCGGCCTGCTGCCCCCGCGACCTGGCCCCGGATAAGCGGATGAAAATGGATGGATGGATGGATGGATGGATGGATGGATGTTATCTTCTTAAATTAATAATAAAATATTATTTTACTAATTTGTCATATTGTCAAGAATATCGTTATCGCAAAGATACCCTGAAACATCTTGATGTTATTTTAGGGCCATATCTCCCACCTCTACAAGTCACACCCACACAAACCCCTTTATTAACTTTTTGTTTGTCTTTGCACTTCTATTCCACATTTTTTTGACCAGCAGACACAAGCAACACACACATCAGCAGCATGTGACTAACATCAGGATGTGTCAACGCTCCATAATAGCACAAATCCAATTGTGTCTATCAGGCGGTCCAGTGTACAGGCATTGAATAACTTCAAGGAGAACTACGCCCATTTTCACAATTCATATTTATATTATTCCTATGGTCTAAGACAGTACAAAATATGGGTAAACATGAACAACTTTCTCCCAAATCCAAGAGCTAGAGTGCTAAAACTCAAGTTAGTGATGTCACAGGGTCTAAAGTCTTGAACTGCTCCACAGACAGTGAATTAGGATGAATGCTATAGATGTCACTGAGAGGCCATGCTCTGTGTATACACTGAAAAACAATGTTTGTTGCAGTAACTTCCAGGTAGAAAACCCCTATGTCACATACACAAAATCAAACAGCTCTAAGGAAACACTGACTCGACTGACTCATTTTAAGCGACCAAAAAACACCCGTCTAAAAACAAATAATATCAGTTGACGTTTAGAATATAATTAGAATATTTTCAGCCACTGAAGCATAGACAATCTGTTTTGACCATTTTCTCTTTCAGACTCCTTCAGCCTTTTGTTTTTCTCACTGCAAAGCTCCGTTAACATCACAAGAAGTTGTCACACCACGTGAGTCTCTGTTATGTTTGCATGTGCTCCCCCATGAGGTCACCTGAAGTAGTGCATTCATGCTCCCTCTGGCACGAAAATCTTAATATCCTGTACCATTACTTCAAATCTTGCAGCGTGTACATGTTTGAGATGATAAAGAGGAACATTTGTAAAGTGTCTCCTTATGCATGTGATGCAACCCGATTTTGAGGCTTGTTTAATGTCAGAGTGTTTCTTTGTAGACTTGTCTCTCACACTGACTATTCTTTACTGACGTGACCATAATCAGATAGATTTTAACTCCTGAATATCAAAACATACTTGTAATGATCAGAGTGGCCTCAGTGAGTCTGCGAGCAGTTTGGGAGGTTTAAGACTGGATCTGTAAACCCGTCACATTGCCAGATAATCTGGGCCCCAGACTGGATTCCTCCTCTGATTGTCAGCAGGGGTGAATCTGGAATAAATCAGCCCTAAAACTCCCGTACTCTGAGCCCAGCATTAGAGGTCATAAGGTCACATAGTTGAAGGAGAAGTTGGGATGTTCCTTGTAAGAGTACAGGACGGGTTAATGGGGCCACGAGTTAACCCCGCCTGACAGAGAGAGATGAGAGGGAGAGACTGAGCCGGCAGTGATGGAGGGTCCTCTCCTCCTCCTAATAAAGCAGAGAGGGGAAACCAAACGATGCTAAATCACCTCCGACACCTCCCTCTCTCACAGAGCCAAGCCTCCACATTCAGCCGTTAAAGCAGCAGCTACAGCGCGGTGGGGCTGTTTACTAGACGAAGGAAATTGGGGTTTATGGTAGTTGCGCAGCGAAGAGCTTGAGTGAGCCATTTGTGTTTTATTCAATCTACTTAACCAGCTGACGGAGGTTGTAAAGGCTGGCAGCCGCCCTGAGTGGAGGCAATATTGATGACAGTGTTGTAAATAAAACTGCTGATGGCATGGAAATATTGATGGGGACACGGGTACCTCTAAGTGTGAAGCAAGGTAACGTAACCTCAGCGCTGCTCCCCCTCCTTACAGAGGTGACAGAAGCATGACCACGTCTGTCTCACGCACACCACTGTACGTGGCTTCATGCTCGCTTCATGCCATCACACATTGTGCTCCAAAATCACACTGTAGTCTTCAGTAATGCTCCTTGATTTATATTCCAACCAATCCCGTGGCAGCATTGTGCTGCGATATGGATTCCCACCCCCACTCTCCTTGTGTCAGGGTTAATGTATCCAACACACACCGAAAGGAGCCATTTATGCCCACATTAGCTTCACAGATCTCAGCTAGTAACAAGTTGTTGGACGTGAATCATTTATAAAGCCCGGGGCTTCGGTTCTTACAGTACAGTTTGAGCTCATATGGGTGTGCATCTGAAGCACGGGAATTTAAAAGTGCTTAAACAACAAAAAAAGGAACATGGGTATTAAAGTTTCAAAAAATGAAAAAGTGACAAAGTAATTGCAAAGCGGTTTCAGGCCACGCATTCGCCACACGCTCCGACAGGCTTTTAAGCAATTTCCCTGTCCTTGTGCTTGTTTGATGCCATTTCCTGCAATGTCATTGAAACACGAGCACACACACACACACACACACACACACACACACACACACACGTGCATCAAAGCCATTGTGTTCCATTAACTGACAATTTCTTTGAAAGAAAAGCTGCTATAAGAAGGTTAGAAAAGTTTTCTCTCCTCTGTGCCCTCAAAACTCCGACATTAGCACAGAGGACAACAACAGATTAAAAAGGCACATCTTAATCATACTGAGTCTACAAGGACAAGAGAGCCTGAAACATTTTATTCATGGCAGTGTGTTTACACAGAGAGCATCACTTGTGTTGACCTCTGACGGCTTTTAATGCTACACAGCACTGCACAGATAGACGAGGTAATGAATGGACTACCAGGTGATTTTTCAACATCCCTCTTTCCTTCCAGCCTCGGGGCGTCATTACTTCTTGTGCTAATTTAGCTTCACTCCTCCACCGCCTCTCCAAACCAATAACTCAAATGTTCTGTACAGTAATCAGTCGAAATGAGTCATGTGTACCTGCTGCACAGCGAGCTGCGAGCTGGGCCTGTTCTGTGCAGGAGAGAGGATAAAAACCAGATTTCTTTTTTCGTCTCGTTCGTGAGCGCTCCTGTGAGATCAGCGCTGCATGTGGGCGTTGAAGCCAGGAATGCAAAGAATTACAGTCTGGCTGTGCACAGTTTTGCTCTGCATCCCAGTTGTGAAATCAGTCAATCCGGAAAATAGCTGCAAGCTTTTGGGTTTTGAGCATCACAGGAAGATTTGGCAACAACTTTCATCTCTGCTCCCCTGCTCCCATCCCAGGTAAAGCCCTCCCTGAGCCCGTGGCGCTTGCGGCAGAGGCGAACCGGGGCTCCAGTGTGTTTACCCCAAACACGACACACAGGCTCATTGTTACAAGGTTTCTCATCATGTTCATGTTCTGCTCTTGTCGCCTGTTGGTGAAGGGATCAGGAGCTTCACAGGTCTGCAGCACTTTAATGGGACAGATTGAACGCTGCGGTGAAGTCACTGCACCTGGCGTGAAAATGCAGAGCTACACGACTAAAATGAATTTGGATGGATGTAAACTTCCTGCGGTGTGTGTGCTCTCTGTACTTCCTACCTCTCTGAGGACCGGTTTAAGTTTTAAACTGAGCGACAGGATGTTTCTGAGCTCTTTACTGACAGTCCTCACATCATCAAATGGGCTTTTTCAGGATTAAACTGCGCCTGACCTCTGCCATCAGCCCTCTACCCAATGCATTATGGGATACATTTTACCCTCAATAGGCTCCTGTTAGTGTCAACACCTTCTTGATTAATGGATAAATAATCACGGAAGGTGTTAATTGTTGGATTTGTTAGTTTTATAAAACCTTGTAAAAAACACTGCTGCTCTTCACTGGATTACAAAACTTCTCAAAGAGACACAAACGCACCACAACGCTCGTTAGAAAGCTACAACAGTGATGATGCAGAGGCTGTTTAAAGTATGTCTCCTAAATATCCTAAAATAGTAGTGTACTTTGACCCCATGTACCACGTCGCTGACCTCAGTTTAGGGAATGCTTCTGCCCAGATAAACCTGAATACGTCTCCTCCTATAATTCCATTTTTAGACCATGATTATTAAAAACTAAATTCAAGACTTTTGGAGACTTCTGAAGGATGTAAGGAAACCCTGGTTTTGTCTGACCAACAGTTCAGAACCTTAAAATACTCCATTTGCGTCATATATTTATAGAATATGAGGAACTTTATTTAACCCCGAAGAGAAGTTCAGCCTCCAGCAGCTCATTAAAGACAAAAAACAACCACGCTTCCCCTCATCAACAACAACAACAACAGAGTGGTGTTAAAATAGACATAAATAAATACGTTAAAATAAGTGCATGAATAGAAATGAAATTAAAATAAAATTGTCCTAGTCACAGTCCAGCCAGTTGTGTCTAATGTGATGTTATTGAGTGTGAGTGTGAGACTGGATTCAGGAGGTGTTAAACAGTCTTATTGCCGTGGGGACCAAGGATCTCCTGAAATGCTCCGTTCTGCAACACAGTGAGATGAGCCGACTGCAGCAGCTGCTCCTCTGTGGAGAGGGTGTGTGTCAGTGTGTTCAGTGTGGGCCCCTCTCCACCACAGCTCTTACTGGGTCCAGTCTCCTGCCCAGCATTGAGCCAGCTTTTTGAACCAGCCTGTCCAAACGCTTGGTGTTTTTGTCTGTCAAGCTGCTTCCCCAACACACACTGCAGCGTAGAGAAGTGCACTGGCACCACTGTGTGACAGAACATGGTCAACATCTCCACACACACATCAAAGGACCTCAGTGTCTGCAAGAGGAACATGGTCAGCTCCACAACTTCCTGTAGAGGGCGTCAGTGTTAGAGACCAGTCCAGCTTCACCACCTCATTGTCCTCCCCCTGTATGGAGACTGGCTGATGGGGTGACCTCCACCACCATCTCCTTGGTTTTGGCTGTGTTCAGGTGGAGACACTGCACCAGCCCCTGAAGGCAACCACAAGGTCCCTGTACTCCTGCTCCTGATGACAAAGAGAAGCAACAGATATTCACATTTGAGAAACTGAGACCAGAGAATGTTATAAGTTATTGAAATAGTTGGTTTGTTTTCTGTCCATCAACTAATCCATTAACCCACGACTTGCTCCAGCGCAAGAATGCTTTATGTCAAAGATGTTTGTCACAGGTACACAAGTACAAAGTGTATCAGGGCTCTACAGTGAGAGTATTTCACCCACATGTGCTCCTATAAACCGACCAGCTCAAACTAATCAATGTAAACATCAAATGGGTCCCTTTGTATTTCCTCTTGGAATGTCTTGCAATGCCTGTGAATGACATCAGCTGACAGGAAGTACACGTGGACCCAAGCTAAAAATCACTTAGAAGCCCAGCAGGCCAGGAAAGACTACAAACTATCATGAGCTAGTGATTGTTCAAAAACTACAAGTCCCACAGTTCCACAAGATGCAAAGCACCAATCACAGCAGAGTTTTATGTGATGGTGCAGCAGGGGTCAAGAGTCAGAGAGGTGAGCAACACTGAAGAAGTGTATCCATAGAATGAGCTATAATTCACATTATATGTTCAGATATCTCTAAAAGTGAAGCCCATAAATATTTATTAGGAGCGAGGCTTCACACTTTGCATTAACTGAGGCAGCTAACATTAACGTTAGCATGTTGGCTAGTTCTGACAGGACAGCTGAAGACGGTACAGAAGCGACCCTGACCCCAACTGTCATTTCACCGCCACCGGAGCCGACGGAGGAGAAACATGACGTTATGGTCCTCCACTTTAATGGTCCTCCACTGGTTTTCACATCGTAACTGCCACAAGCAGTAGTAAAGAAGTACTCGGATACTTTAGTGTAGTTTATATTATGTTGCTGGATTATTATTACTGATGCATTAATGTGTTCATCACTTTGCAGCTGGTAAAGGTGGAGCTTTTTTATTTACTTTATATAATGCTGGGCAGTTTCATCTATAATAATATAATTTATTCATTGGTTTGTATTTTATATTAATAACAAATTAGCAGCTAAAGGTATCAAATTAATTATAAAGCAGCACAGAATGAGAAGTACTATTGCAGCAAATTTCTACTTAAGTGCAGTAGCACACACACATGCACAGCCCGACTGGTCGATAATATTAAGGTTGATAACGTTGATAAACTTCAGATATTTTTCCTCGATATGAACAGACAGCTTATCACACAGCCAGTCAGCCTGCATCATCTGAAAAGGTCCCATCCTACGCGCCAC
Organism: Epinephelus moara; assembly: GCF_006386435.1. Taxonomy (NCBI): domain Eukaryota; kingdom Metazoa; phylum Chordata; class Actinopteri; order Perciformes; family Serranidae; genus Epinephelus; species Epinephelus moara. The sequence goes on from NC_065512.1 coordinate 1,151,081, forward strand.
ACTGTTCTGTTAATATGTTACAAGACAAACTAACTTCGATTGTTTTGTTGAGGCAGATAAAGCATGTCTGCAAAGTAATATTTAGCTATTATTTAATATTTTATTCGATCACAAAATGTATTCTCAGCTAAACCAAACCATGTTTGCACAGCTCATGTTTAAATTATTCTGTTTTATGTGAAATAATTATACAAATGACTAATGAACCTTCTGTTCTCTTCAGACTTCAGTCGTTATCAAGATACTCTTCAAACCTGCAGCCTTATTAAATTATATATTGTGAAAAATACTGATATCAATCAATATGGAAAAACTTATCATGCTAATATTTTTGCTAAATTGTCCAGCACTAACACGCAGTATGTTATAGATTCAGTGTGTTTTCAGTCACAGTGAAGTGGAGCTACAGTCCCAGCTGGACGAGGACATCTAACTGGCCTACTGTCCTTGTCCCAGTATACAAGCACGGGAGGGGAATCCATTTATTGAGCCAAGTATGTGCGACTCCTCTACGATAGGTGGAGATATGCCCCCTTTCAGCTTGTTAGTATTGGACCTTTTTCCTGTTGACCTATTACGTCACAGACCAAACAATGGACAAACAAGTTAGCTACGGTTAGCTAGCAGCTAACTGGTACCATGGTGGACAACTTTACAGCTCTGTACATTTGGTCCGTCCAAAAAGTCACTACAACTACTTCTTCGATTTTTTTTCTGTTAGGAGCACATGCACTCCTACGAGGAATAAAGTTAGCGTTGCATTTGTGCACATTTCAGTGTTTGATTCTTGTTGAGCATGTGAGAGAGATGCTGATTCAACTGTGATAATTATCAAAAATGTATTTAATTATTAGCCTATTATTTTGTCTGACTGTGACCATACACAGCAGGGAGATATACTCTAAACAATCTCTGACACACTGTCAAGAAAAACATTATTGCCTTCTCAAAACTAACATGGCAGTATTGCGAGATGATTCAGGCTCACACGTTTCCATTATTTCACACAGCCTGTGCATCTAATCCTTCTCCTTTACATTTTTAGAAGCAATGTGCTGCAGTAACACACAATGAAATCTGCTCTGCTCAGTGCTGGCACCAAAGGAAACAATTGAGGGAAAAAACGCAATTTTACGCAGCCATTTTCTTCTCTGCAGCACAAGATTTAAAACCCAGTGGAGTGTTTTTTTGGGCAGGTCACTTGGCTCTAAATTGAACCTCAATTTTCATTTTTTTCCCCTTCAGTATTCATCACCCACACATATTCACACTGTTTCTAACAAACACAGCACACGTCTCTCTGCCATGTCTCACAGGGAACTGCCCATTGGTTCGACAGCCCATTGTTCCGACCATATTAAACTCATTGTTTTGTGATTTGTGATATTGGGCTTTATAAATAAAATTGAAATTGAAATTGATTGTTCTGAAGTCCGTTCCGAAATCATCATGATGCCCTGTGGTTAAGGTCTGGTTAAGTTTAGGCACAAAAACCACTTGGTTAGGGTCAGGAAAAGATCATGGTGTGGGTTAAGATGAAAAATAAAGTGACAAACATAAGCCGTGAGCCTGCTCCGCCTCAAGCCGGTCGTGGCGCACCATACGCCCACTGCGAGCCGTTCAGCACCGCGGACAGTCGGACTAATGGGATGTCGAACCAATGACATGGACCCGTCTCACATGGCTTTCTTGCTGCTTCCTGACGTCACCGTCAGACTGCTGGTGGTCGACAGGATCAAATGGGTGCTCTTTCGAAGCACCGCAGGAACAGGGACGGGTTAATGAAAGCATCGACCCAGGCTGGACTCTCATTGACATGTTGCACCTACAATTTTCTGCCCAGTGGGGTCACACAGTCCAAACTCAGAGGTTTGAGGACGACCACTGAGAGGCCGCCATCACTGTGATTTCTGTTTTATTTTCCTTTAGGTGCTGAGACAGATAATCAGAATTCAGTCAGCCGATTCATTTGGTTCAGACCCTTATGTTGATGACAGACTATTACTCTGACCTCACCCTCACCACAAGAAAAAAACAAGGTCACTACAGCAGAGATGGTCCCATCAAGAGTTTTATCCGAGTCCTTTAAATACTGGATGTCACTCTGCCCCTGAGTCACAGCCCAAACTTAGATTTACCTCTGTGATGCAGCTGCGCATCACAAACTCAAGCTACAACAAGACAACCAGAGAAAATAATTAGACCTGAAATAACTCTGTGTAGCAAAGATGCTCAGGAAATGTAAGTTGTATGCCCTCACACGTCACGTTTGCAGTATTTGATTAATGATGCAAATTATCAATGCACTGATTTATCAGCCGAACAATGATGTTGGCCAACACTGGTTTTGTTGACTGCCGTTGACATATGGACGGATAAGATGACATCCATCAGTGGCAGTGGTCAGTGATTACCTCACACTGGTTTCACACTGGCTAAATGTTATTTGCAGTCAGACTGAGGTGCAACAAGACAAATATGCTTAACTTTGGAAAGACAATCATGCATCTTGTAAGACTATGAGGTACCACTGATATTCTTTTTTCTTTTAGTCACTGATATTCGTAAGAGGAGACTTGTACTGCTGCCCTCTGGCAGACGGTTCAGGACTCTGAGGTCAAGAACAAATAGACTGAGAAACAGCTTTTATGCAAGAGCCATAACTGCACTAAACACAGCTTGATTGACCAACTAACTGTATAACACAAATTACAAAAGTGCAATAATAAAGTTGTTTTTATTTATTGAATGTGAATATGGTGTGCTTGTTGATAGTGGGTTTTTTTCTCTTTCTTATTTATCACATAGATATATTTTTTTTTACCTGTGTTTTTTTTTTTTGCTTTTCTGTATTTCTCTTTGAATTACCTTTTAATGACACCTAAGGATGGACCTCTCAATTTCTTTGTGCTTGTTGCAAAGACAATAAAGACATTCTATTCTATTCTATTCTATTCTATTCTATTCTATTCTGTATGATAAATAAGCAACAACAATAACAATGTGTGCATTGTTTATGGCCAGACTGTTATTCTAAACATCTGAATCAGTATCAGCTCAGAGTCCAGTTGCAGTTTATTTAAATATAAGTGTTCAGTCAGTACTTACAGATCATATGCAGCACAGCGAAGCAGGATGATGACCCCTCAGCTGGTCCGGTAACATCCGCTCAGGTGGACTCACACAGGTGGCCACTACTGGAGTCCTGTGTGACACGTAACAAGCACATTAAAAACACTTATGCGAGAAGTATACTTGCTGCAGACGTATTTTGCGGTTGCTTGCCGCGTAGGCCGCTCACTTTAACGCGAGGTAACGTGACGCGTGCACGAGATGCAATATTGATATGAACACTAGAGGCGCTCGTGCGAAGTAGACCTCTAGAGACCGTGAACGTGAGATCGGGCCGCACATACCATCTCCCATGGCGGTCAAGACGACGTCTTTTCCTCTGCCGAGAGCTTAAAAGACATAAAATTATAACCTCCTCTTCATCGAGAGTATCCATGTTTGTGTATAGACTACTACATCCAGAAATACAGTGTCACCGCCTTCTTCGCTTTTCGTGACCTCTGTGTCTGAGTGCTGTGGTCTGCCCCTAGTGGAGACCACCAGTATCAGGCGTTTTGGCTGCGTCGACGAACAACCGTGCTTCAGCAAGTCTACACACAGGCGCAGCACTATGTACACGTACGTTTGGCCACGCAGCCAGTTTACTCGTGCCCTTATACGTCAATTCTCATAAAGTGTACATTAATACAGTCAAAATACAGAACATATAACGTCACGCACCCTGGACCACAGAATGAGTCTCCAACACGCATCAAAACTTTTCTCTTTCCAGCTAACAATGCTAACAGCTAACATTAGCTAGCGTCAATTAGCTAAAGCTAACTAGCATCAGTCGTGGTGGCGTTTGTCGTCATTTAAACTAAAATACAGACAAACAATCGCACCGCACAAAGTTATCTTCCAAGTTTTATGAGGCAGTAAACCCATAAAACTTTTAATTAAACCAAAATACATAACTTAAGTTTATTTTGACAAACTTATTTTAAGTTTCTTTTAACTTATTTTTATTTTACGTCATTTTACTATAAGATTATATTAAATATTGGAGGAAGAAGATACACTATAGATATTTTATTCTCTAATGCAAAAACCTGGCTTTACATATTCAGCATGGAGCACTGCAGCAGATGCAGTATGCCATAAACTACTGTTCCTGCAGCAACTACATAACTGAAGGGTGAAACATTGCTGATATTTCTAAGTTTCACACTGAAGTGCTTCATCCCTCCATGATGGTCACTAAGTGAAACTCCACTCAAAAATCTTTTTATTTTAAATTTATTTGGAACAAGAAGCGACCCAGACTCAAAATGTCCACTGGTCAGAGGAGGAGGTCAGGTAGGGGGGCCGGGCAGTCCCAAATTTTAAATCATACTTTTGGTCCTTCTCGTTAAGAGCTGTGATTAATTGCTTTGACCCCGCGGCTGTGGTTTCCTGGCACACTCTAGAAGAGGAGTTAGTCTCCAGGATATCATTTACACCAACATCTCTATCAAACAAAGTCAGCTGCGGTTCGGACCTCTTATTACACATGTAATTCAGACTTGGCCCAAAGCCCAGAAAAACACACTCTATTAATGCCCATGGCATCTCAGCTCCACCATATTTAACAACAACCAACTACTCATAGGACGGAGGGCTGTGGGTTTCTCATAATGGAGGAGAAAAGGTGTTCACACCTCAGGGGATATTTACAATGACACGGGTCTCAGGTTATTCCAGGATCTAACAGACTGTTCTGACCTCCAGGGCACTTCTTTCTTCTTACACATACAGTGCAGGTCAGCCCTGAGGACTTATGGGAGCTCATGGGATCATTTTACAAACTCAGCACTGATAGAGGAACCTCCAGGGGCTTCGTCTCTGCTCTTTATACCTGAGTCCCCTTATGAGGATTGTCCCTTAGATAAAAAGATGTTCCAGAACTGAGACCTGATTTAGATTAGATTCAGTCTGGACTAATGTCCTGCTGGCCTCTCGTTATCCTGATCACCAACAACAGCAATTCCACCTGGACTACTGGATGCACAGAGACTTTACCTTATTCCCAGCACCTGATGGGTCACCTGGCTGAGTCCTGATGTACCCTGCTGTGTTCCCTGGGGGCTCTTGGTACGTTCTTTTTTCCATGTCTCTGTGTCTTAGTGACTGATGGAAACAACAGTTCTTTGAAACTGGTGCAGTATGGAGTGAGAGTTCTGTAGCCGGCTGCGGAAAACAGACTGTAATGGAATCACTAATCACTCGGGGCAGCTGCGCCACCTCATTTTACATCCACTGAAAGTCCTTGTGGGGCGGCACGGTGGTGTGGTGGTTAGCACTGTCGCCTCACAACAAGAGGGTTGCCGGTTCGATCCCGGGTGTGGGAGCCCTTCTGTGCGGAGTTTGCCTGTTCTCCCCGTGTCTGCGTGGGTTCTCTCCGGGCACTCCGGCTTCCTCCCACAGTCCAAAGACATGCAGATTGGGGACTAGGTTAATTGATAACTCTAAATTGTCCATAGGTGTGAATGTGAGCATGAATGGTTGTTTGTCTCTATGTGTCAGCCCTGCGATAGTCTGGCGACCTGTCCAGGGTGTACCCTGCCTCTCGCCCAATGTCAGCTGGGATAGGCTCCAGCCCCCCCGCGACCCTCAAGAGGATGAAGCGGTTAGAAGATGAATGAATGAATGAATGAAAGTCCTTGTTTTGCCACTGACAGGCTCAGATTGTTACTGTAAGTGTCTGACAACATTAGGGAAAGGACCCTACGGAGAAATTAAAAAACGTTCCGTACCTTTCACTCATTCAGGTGTGTTCGTGTCCAAGTCTCGCGAATGGAGGAGTCTTGTTTGGACTCTTCGAAATCATCTAAATATTCAGCCATGACACTGAATTATTTAAGGTAAGAGTAAGATATGTCTTTCGTTCTCCAACACAGCAAACACTCCTCACATTAACTCTCACTCCTGTTTCCACCGTTTTGTTCCTGCAACAAGTCACCTCTCATAAGAGGTCAGATTCAGAACGAGACTTCTCCTTCAGCGAGACTTGAAGACAAAGCAGGAACAAGTGACAGGTACAGAAAAATCATTTCATTTCAGACACTCATGCTAACAGTCTGAGCCTGTTAATGGCAAAAACAAGCCCTTTTACAGGACATAAATTGACGCGGCCCACCTGCCTCGAATAGCTCTGTCTGTTTGGCTGCTGTCAGCTGCAGCACTCTCTCAATACTGTTTACAAGTTTAACAAACTGTTCCCACAAGTCAGTTAGACAGAAAACATGGGTTCAAAAATACCAGAGTTCCCCTTTAACCCCAATCACACGCGCAGTGGACAACTCCAAGTGAATGAAATCAAGAAACATCCATCCCATAGTCACCAGTTTCTTAGCTGCAGTAAGGCCAGAAAAAATAAGTCTTCTCTGGCACTCAGGAGCCGCCAGCTGAGGTAAATCATTCAGGAGTAAAGCAGTTACAGTTAAAGGCATAGTCAAAGAGAAGAGAGACCCAGTTCCAAAAATGAGCAACAGGTGGGCATTCCCACAACATCCTGAGGAATGTACCAAGAGTTCCCGGGGAACACAGCAGGGAATCAGCCAGGAGACCCATCAGGTGCAGCCCTCGGGGAGTCAGGTAAACTGAATTTGTTGGTGATCAGGATCACGATGACCTTTAGCTTGTTCCGTTCTGCTCTGTCTCCAAGTCTTGTTAAAAGAGAAGTCTTATTCTGCAGTCTCACAAGATGTGACTTGTTGCAGGAGGAAAACAATGGAAATGAAAGTTGGAGACAAGACTGCTGAGAAGAGTTTGTTGTGTTGGAGCACAGACAGCGCAGAGCATATAGCTCTTAACGAAAAGATTTCCAGTGACATGGCTGATTATTTAGCTGATTTCAACAATGTGGAAAAGTCTGCAAGATTTTTCTGGAAATATGTTTTTGTATAAATAAATAATTAAAAAAACTTTTCAAAACACACAAAATCACAAAATCAGTTTTATACCTCACAGGTAGCCAGTGTAGCGTTGCAGAGTTATATCATCTTGTCTCTTGGAATTAGTTAAAAGACTGGCAGCTGAGTTTTGAACGAGTTACAGTAATCCAGACGTAACAAGATGAAAGCATGAATGGGTTTTTCCAGGTCTGCTTAAGATAAAAAATGTTTTACTTTGGTAATGTTTCTAATTTGAAGAAAGCACGATTGCAGACCTTGGTTATTTTTTATGTTGAAACAGCTCAGAGTCAAAGATGGCACCCAGATTGTTGGCAGAACGCTTTATGCATTGGAGGTTTCTCTTTAAGTCAGAGGTCAGCTCTGGGGGGGCAAAAAAAAAAAAAAAAGAATTCAGATTTGGAGGAAGTTTTGTGACACACAGCACTTAATATCTGAGAGACAATCCATAACATGAGAGACTGTCAGGGTCAAGCTGAGTATCGTCTGCATAACTGAAGAAACTAATATCATACACACAGATTATCTGACCCAGAGGAAGAATATAAAGAGAAAAGGGAAGAGGACCTGGGATTGAGCCCTGGGGAACACCACAAGAGAGCTAGGGATGAGGAATATTCTCTCCTGTTACAACGGGGGGAGGGGGGGTACCCTGTTGTCATTTTGTTCTTATTGCTTTCTGCCTCTTTTGCTTGCGTTAGTTATTATAGTACGCTGTCTTTTCCTAAAGTTTTTCACAAATGAACATCAGATAAACAAAAGAAAAGTTTCTGGACTGCTCCTCTTTTCTTTATTAATTGTATGTGTGAAATAACTGCTTTAATTTAATTTCTCCGACCACAGTGGGGATGATGTCTGTGCTTTTTACTGTCATCTGACAAACTGATGTGTCACAGTTCATCACTTCCTCCCCTCAGTGTAACGAGGGTCAAACTGAGTGTGATCCGTCTCTTTCAACAACTTTCTGTGTATTTTGGTGAGCTTGTTGAGCACTGTTGGGATGGTCTGGATCCAAAGCTCAGAGAGTTTGACAAAGACTTCTGTTCTGATAGAAAGTTAATTGAGCCAAAGTTCCCTCAGAGTCTCTGCAGTGCTTCAGTGTGCATTGACAGGCTCTGTTACTCAGGCACCGTCTAAATGGACATTTAAAGGCAACATCACTCAGCTGTCTGCCCTAAAACAAAACCACCTTCACTCAGATCTTTGATGAGGAAGGGCAGGGGAAACAAATGACGTTTCACGGGGCGAAACAGCTGCATATCATGACGGAGGAGCCCACAGGAGCCTGCAGAGGGCCCGCACTCCTTTTTAAAAGCCCGTCTACATTAGCTGAGGAAGGCGTCTGCAGGGGAGGTGAGCTGTGATTTAAATAGGCAGCCTGCCGGATCAAAGCCTGTCACGCTGTTCTTCTGGCTACAGCCTTTCCGCTTGCATGGTTATCATAATTGCTCTTGCTCAGAGGACATGCTGCTTCCGTCAGGGCCACGTCCTCCTGCATTAGAGCTGAGGAGCCTCAGCCAAGCAGAACCTGGCTTTACAGGTAGATGCTTTTTTCTTTCTCTCCTCCGAACATCTCGGGAAGTTTGACACAGCTACTTTCAGGAATAATAAGAGGGTACTTCATCAGCGACAGCATCATGGCTCATCAGCTTCAGTCACCCAGTTCTGACTTGACCTTCCAACATGTTCTCACTGACCTTTGAAATCACATTTTACTTTCTCGTCCTGAAATTAAACTCCACCCAGATTCTATCTAATGGATCTCAGACTTGCCCTTTGTGGCTGTAAAAGTTGTAAAACTTTGGTTTCCGAATAGATGGAGAACAGAGACGGTGGTGACCTTGAATAACGTCAGTTACAGAGGATTACAATGGTGATTATACTTGGAAAAACTTCCATAGAAAATTCTCAAACAACTTCAGCAGCATAAACTATTTTCAGTATGGTTTTAACAGACGGTTACGCCCCAGTGCGGCTACAAAGTGCTTCCCAGAGGGAAATGTTGTTACTCACCACAGTCTCTTTTTCTCATCAGACATATATCATCTTATCTGGAGGTTACTAATTTCTGATCTCATTCATTCATTCAGTCTGTCCCAGCTGACACTGGGCGAGAGGCAGGGTTCACCCTGGACAAGTCACCAGGCTATCAGATGCATGTTTGATTCATGCGCAGGTACGGAGCAGCGGCCTGTTTGCCCTCTCTGGCTGAGCTGCACCTTCGGAGGAAAAAAAAGTTTTGTTTTTGCTGAAATATGAGACGCTCGTCATGATTAAAGTTATTGTAGGAGAGAACAAGCTGAGGGAGGAAACTTTGCAGAGCTGCATTCAAAGAACCAGCAGGTGAAGCAAAATGTCAACAGCCAGGTCCGATATAATTAATTTAATGAGAAGTAGGCCAGTTTTCTCTGAAGCATTTTTTAAGTTAAAAGTATAGAGTTTCGATGACTTCAGAGTGAGATTGGGTCAGTATCACCGTGCAGAGGAAATGTGCATCTACTTATGGACTGGGCACTTGTTCTTGTGAGATGTAAACATTAATGGCGTCCTCCTCGGCTGCACTGTAAAGTGGTGTGTATGATACCAGTAGGTCAGAGATATAGCCGGGAGAGAGACCATGAAGAGCCTTAAGACTCAGTAAAATGTTATAATCTTGTCTAAAACACTGGGAGTCGGTGTAAAGACACTAGCACTGGAGTGATGTCATCACGTCACTGGTAGCTGAATTCTGTGCAGTCTGGAGTCGATTCATAGATTTTTGATTCAGGTAAGAAATGAAGCTGCTACAGTGATCCAGGTGTGAAGAGATGAAGGCTTGTGAAACTGTCTCTGTGTCTTTAAATTTTAAAATGAATCATATGAAATGAAATATTTCTAAGATGATAAAAACACGACTGCACGAGCTTTGTGACGAGCTGCTCAAACCAGACTCCAAGATTTCTGCAACAGGTTTGATCTGATCCAACAGGGGAGCAGCCAAAGCAGAATTTGTTGCATGCTGCGGCCTGATGACAACAGTTTCAAATCAAGTCTGAGTTCAGCTGAAGAAAATGTTTTGACATGCAGCTTTGACCATCAGTGAGGCAGACACTGAGTGAACAGAGTGTCGGTGGCTCTAACAGGTTGGTACATCTGTGTGTCATCAGCATAAAAGCAAAGTCTGTGGATTATCTTGAGTACCCAGGTCATGATATCTCCAACACTCTGCAGCTCACACCAAAACTATCTGACTGATAAACAGCTCTACAGGGAAGAGGTAAATGTGTTTTTAATTTTGGGGTGAACATGATGGTGAAGAATCTCAGTCATCCAGGTCATGGTAATTATAAGTGCCATATCGTAGGCAACTGGACCTGCTTGACTTTCTTGATGACGTTACCTCTCATCCAAGAGGCCTCTTCAGTTCTGACGGACTGGTGCAGAGTCGCAGTCTTTAAACTCTGTGTGGGTGTGAACCCTACGGAGTCATTAAGGTCTCATGTGTGTTGTTGGGGTCAGATGGGGCCAGGGGTCCGTTTCACAAAAGTAGGATTCAGACATCCAGGATAAATGACTGAGCTGGGTTCAACGAATCCAAAACAAGAACGTCCAGGCTTAATTGGTTGCACAAAGACCAAGCCAGGATGAGCAGACACGGATTCATCAAGCCAGGTGAAACCAATCCTGGATCAGTGCGCGCACGCGGCTTCCTCAAATAGACCCCGCCATCGATCACAGATTCACCGATTCACCATGGCAACGAGAGCAGCGTACTTTACCCCGTCGGAGGCAGAAATCCTCATGGAGGCTTACGAAGAGGTAAAGGATCAAATCATAAAGAAAGGCAACACCGCCACAGTAATAAAACAACGAGAGAAAGCGTGGCAAAGTTGCAGGCGGCCTGAATGCGTAAGTAGTGCACAAATACACACTCACTGCTCCGCTGAAGCCATCACAATTACAATCCAAATAGTTAATTAACATCTCCGAAAACGTAGTTGTACTCTGATTATGAATCAGTTGAAATTGTAACTGAAATTGACTGCAGATGTGAGTGAAATTGTGTAAATGCAACTCCATCAGACTGTATAACTCTTTGATAAATACATGAGCTCACTGACGTAATTGAATTTCCCTTTGGGATAAATAAAGTTCCTCTTATCTTATCTTACCTTATCTTATCCTATGTTTGCTCCTCATGCTCCATGTGTATGCTGATTGATCATAAGAATATATATAGAATATATATATATATATATATATATATATATATATATATATTACATATATACATATATAATCCCCCGATTTTGTGAATAGGAAATCCTTTCACAGCATTAATGTTCAGGTGAACATTACGTTTTGATATTGTCGATTAATGAACACTGTGCATTGCTTGTGATGTGCATTGATTGGTTTAATAGTCTTCATCTTATCATTTCAGATGGTCTGCGATGCTGACTATCTGATCAGCAATGTTGTGGCAAAGTGGCCCGGCCCAGTCCATGACTCCTGAGTCTTTCGGACCTCTGGAATCTATCAGCGCCTATCACAAGGTGAGCCACACAACCTCTGTTAATAACCGCTTTTTACATCATGGCTGTGTCAAGAATGTCACTCTATTTATGAGGTTGTGATGATGAGATTTTGTATTGACAGGTGAATTCTCTGGTGTGTTGCTGGGGGACAGGGGGTATGCCTGCCAGCCTTTTCTCCTCACACCATACATAGACCCTCAGGAAGCACAGCAGGCCCATAATCATGCCCATGCCAGGACAAGGGCCAGGATCGAAATGACCTTTGGCCTCCTGAAGGCACGCTTTCACTGTCTTAACCACTTAAGGGTCAGCCCTTTAAGGGTATGTGACATCACTATGGCCTGTGCTGTCCTCCACAATGTGGCCTGCCTGAGGAAGGAGAGGGCCCCCAGAGTGCCATCACACATGGACTGGGACAATCCTGCCATCTTCCCTGATGACGACAGTGGTCGGCTGGTCAGGGACCAATATGTGTTAAATTATTTTAGTTAACATGCATGCATTAAATTTAAGTTAAATATGTCCTGCAGTGGCAGAGACGCATGCTGTGAATTTCAGTTAAATATGGCCTGCATTGGCAGAGGAATTTGTGTTTTTTTATTCAATTTAAATTGATTTGGCCTCTTATGTTGTTTGTGCTGTATACTGTGTGTATACAAGCTTGCAGGGAGGCTACTGCATCCATTCATTTGTCTGTTCATTTGTTGTGTATGGATTTGTCCTGCATTTATTTCAGTGTGCAGACATGCGGGGTGTATCATATACAGACCTTTGAATGTGTATTTATTCTTGTGTTGTATAATATGCTTTGATTCCGTGCTTTCTATCTTGTAGAGTCACTGTGTGACTTCAGTTTTGAAAGGAGCTGATGGTTTACTTGCTTTGATTTATCCTTATTCAATAAAGGAACATCATGTTACTCTTTGATGTGTATTTATATTTATATGGGATGTGTGTTTTATATATAGTCTATGGGAAACTGTAAATTATCTAATGATTGCAAAATCATCTAAAATCATCATTTATCTAAAATGATTGCAATTAATGATCACAAATGTTTAAATAATGACAGTGGGTCTGGTTGAATGTGATAACAATGTGCAGTGGGCAGTGGAATAACTATTGGTTTCCGTTTGTGGTGACTGCTGACTGAGATAAGGGATGAGATTAAATAGATCCTGGAACTTAGCCTGGTCTGGAGCAGGCTAGCTCCACAGAATAAATCTCCATGGTAACTTATGTCAAAACATATCCCACTTCCCCCTATCCTGCTTTTGTGAAACTGGATCAAGGATAAATTGATCCAGGATAACCAAGATATCCCGGCTTAATCCCTTATCCTGGTTTTGTGAAACAGGCCCCAGGTGACAATGGGTGTGAAGTGTGTGAAGACTGCATTGTAAGTGGGTGATAAGTGGTGTCGTAGGCCACCTCCTCTGTTTAATGATGGTCGTTCCAGTTTGACGCAGACGGCTTCTTTCACACCTTCTGTCTTCTCTGGTCAACATGTGCACATTGCTGTCCTCAAAGAATGTCCTTTCTCCTTTAGATGTAAATGGACAGCAGAGCACTGACCTGAGGAGCTGGCTCTCCTGTGTTTGTTTGGGGTGAACTGTCCCTTTAAGATCATCTCTTGGCACTACAGGAATCCATACAATGACAGGTATCCCCTGTTTGGAAACATGCAGGTTACCTCCCTCACCAGTTTATATCTGAAACTGAATGTGTTTGAGTGATAAAACGAGCCTTCACACCTGTCGTCACGTACAGAGGAGAGTGCTCAGCTTTGATGTGTATTATGTGCCTGCACTTAGCCGGAGCTTTCACACACAGCAACCTGCAGTTAATGAGCATGAGTGACTTTTATATGTTCTCTGGGACACACGGCCGTCACACAGTAACTGTCACAGTCTGTAAACCTGTGGCCACAACACTCAGAGGCATTAAATCACCCTGCTGTGTGCCTGCAGGCGTGTGCACGTCTTCCTTACATCTCCCACAGGTCTGTCTCCTTGATTTTATTAATACTGCTGGAGCGTTTATATCTTAATATTTGCTGTGTGTGTTCCCACAGGAGCGGACAAACACCTCGTATGCTCCAGTGATGAATTGGCAAATTAGTGGCCAGCTGTCAAATGCCGGGAGCTCGGGCTTTTGCAGCCCATCGCTCCTAATCAGGAGCACCTAGCCCCTTTTTAATATGTTGAAGATAAAGTAACAGCCACTGTGATAGCTGCGCTGCTAAATGAGCCATTTGAAAGCATGGCTCATTTTTCATAATCCTGGAGAAGTCAATTAAGAGACTTGTGGAGCTGAGGGAGGCCCAAGGAGACGTCGAGGTGCAACTCTGGAAGACAGACACAAGTGAGTTTTAGCCACAAGAGGCAGAAACACAAGCAGCGTCTCAGAGGATACACACCAGGGACATGTTAGCAGCAGCAACACAAAAGACGGGTATGAAAACGTCAGGTGCCGTGACAGCGACAGCGGTTTCCATCAGCCAGCCAGCTGCTTTCACAGCACTGACAGGCACCAACAACAAAATAGCAAAATTGCTTGTGGGTAAAAAAAAGAGTATTGTTTCAGTGTGCGGCTCCGTCCTCCCCCCGGGAACCTGCGATACCACGTCCCACCCTGACGACGAAGCAGAGGAAGAAATTGGAATTGAACTCCTGCTGAAAGGCTGTTAATAAACAGCGCTGCGTCTGCGAGCAGTGGGAAATGTATGCATCATTACCTTATCTCTCCCTGACAAGAACACACAGCCACCTCTTTTGTCCCGTCCTTGTCGGGGGAAGTTGAGTATATTTGCTTACACTGAGGCCTCATTGTCAAAAGAAAAGTGTTTTCCCCTTAATGACATCCCTCTGTGTGAGGAAGCGGCTCCTCTCCTGGTGATTTCCACATCAGATTAAACTGGAGGCAGATTTCCTGCTGGAGGTCGGTGCCTCCTGCTCTCACATGAATATTAAGATATATTTAACATCATAACTACTCGACCAGTGTTGTAGAATTTGTTGAATTGTCTGCTTTCATTATGCCAAACATTTTCAACAATTTTCCACCCCAGAGAAATCTATAATTTTAAGGAAACAGTCTGTGTCATTCGGTCGTCGTTGCCTGCAGGTGTCAGGGCCTCGTTGTCTGACAGAAGCTGCCATCATTTGACTTTTTGTCAGTTTTAAGCCCCATTTTTATAATTCAATTTTTCCATCTTCATTGTTTCTAACTATATGTTTAACTGGATGAAGGATTTCAGTCATTGGATGTCTGGATCTGAAGTTATCACAGAAACAAACTGAGCAGACGTTAGCAGCAGCTCGACTCCAGCCCCTGCTGTACCGAACAGCATCAGACAAACACTCATTTGTAACATGAAACTGTTTTATTCAGCATTTTTACTGGTTTTAATCCTCTGCTCTGTTTGTTTTAGAGAGCAGGAGACCTCTGTGGATAATTCGGCTCTGATAAAAAGCTCCTGAACAATGAACACTGAGTTATTCTAACCAGGAGATGTTTCAGCTGGTTGCAATCTGCAACTAAATCTGACTGAATGAAACAGTTTCACATTATAAATCAGTGTTTCTCTGATGCTGTTTGGTGTGTCGGAGACAGCTGCTGGCCTGGCACGTGCTCATCTTCATTCTCTGATAACTCAAGTTTCAGACATTTTGGAGGCTTTACCAAGAGATGAATTATCCACAGAGGTCACCAGTCTCACACCAAAGTCGCTGAATACTGGCACTTGGTCGGCGGCTTCTGGCTTCAGACACTGACAAAAAAAGCTGTCCTTTCATGTTAGCATGACACGCATTGTGTCACCATTATTGTAAGATTGTAAAGCCAAACCCTGTTCTTCTTTCCTAAACCCAGCCACGTGTGTGTGTGTTGATGAAAGCACTACGTCAGTGTTGTACTGTCGTAGTGCTTTTATTTTGAAAGAGACTGTATGCAAACTGTACATTTCCTGTGAAAACAGAAGTGTATTTTGAAAACAGACAATGCATGTAACAGGCTGAAGTTGACACGGCGTCCCAGAACGTCGACAACCAACACACCCAGGGTACCTTGGACATCATATGTGGACGTGGAAAGTCCATGACCAAACGTGGACCTGTGATGGGGTCACAGTGAGAATGTGATGGCGTCATTTTAAGTCCACACTGATGACAACATCCTTGTTTTGTCGGGGTTTTAAACGCGTCCAGTGGAACAAAGTAAAAACAAACTATAATGTTGGGTAACATTGAGAAGACATGTAGAATTTAAACAGCCTCAACAGCAGTGTGTGTCTTGTGTACAGCGCCACTGTCTGACAACAGCGTTAGTCCCATGGTGCTGATTGGCTAATCGAGTCCTCCTGTGGCACTTATTGGTCTGTTTTATTTTAAGCGAGAAACACTGTTTGATGCCAAATGAATCAGTCAGCTATATCCTGGTGAAGTGGGCGGAGTCAAAGGTCTGGACCCGGGCAGGTCATTATTTGACACCCTGAACATTACGTACTATATGTCCTCACTCTTTTTTTACTCTTTATAAATGTTTGTTTACTTAAGTGATGATTGAAAACATCAGGAAACTCTGCAGTGTCAGTGATTTAGTGTCTGTGTGTCCTTCGGGATCTGTCGGCTGGTGTCAGATGGACTGAAGGTTCCAGTCCTGAGTGTCTGGTTTTGTTTTTGACATTTGGATCAGACTGTTCCTTTAAGGAGCCGATGACATAACGCTCTGGTGGGGCCTGTGTTCTTTTGGCAGCTCAGTAACGTTCTCGCACATCGTCCCAGTGCAGGAGAGGAGGACACTCTCAGAGGACGTCTCAGAGGACACCTGCATTCTAGGAAATCTCTCAGTTTCCTCCTTCTGTTCTTTTTGGATATAAATCAGGAGGAACATGTATGACCTGCGGCCATGACATCACTGTTTTTAAACCTCCGTTAAGTGCCTGCATGCACAGGCCCCTCCCCCTGGTGGCCCAGCTGGAGATGAGGTCATGCTCTGTTGCTGGCGAGAAGCGAAGGCCTCCTGGGCGAGTCTGCGTGCAACGCACTGTTCAAGTCTTGGGTCTGGTTTCAATTAGCATCAGTGTGAACTCAGAGAGAGATGCTGAGATTAATTTCACCTCGTCTATAATATTTTCTCTTCATGGTCCTCTGACCTGGTGCCATTCACGCTGGCAGGACCTGCTGACCTGAGCCAGGACTCTTGTCAGGAATCAACTCCTCAGCTGACGTGAAAAATAACTGCTGGAAATGAATTTGGCCCCGCGTGCGATCGGAGCGGTTTCAGGTCGGGTGTGCCTCACATTATTGCATGGCATTTGTAAAGCGGGCCTGCAGGGATGTGAAATTAATCCACTGTTGGTTTAGGGTGATCTGTTTGGTTTTAGAGGAGCTGTCACACACATTCATCGCAAATCCTGCAGTGAAACACGCCCCGCTTTGTTCTGGCTTTTTATTTTATTGACACAGCCTCAGCTTTTCCTCGTCTCCTCCAGCCTCTGTGCTCTCTGTGCACTGTGATAGAAGCAGTGTATCAGCAATATAATACATGAAAAACACTCCTGCACATAAATGAGCGACAGAAAGCTGCCAAAAGAGCAAACACAGTACGGTTATTAATTGATCCATCTTATCGTGGGTGTGTTTGTTTATTTGCAGAGTTGGAAATCCAAGAATCGGTCCCGAGGAAAGGTTGTTGAGTTGCTTCAAGTGGTTGTCAGCCAAACACTCGGCGCTGCTTATGTATTGTTTTTAAATGAGACTTTATAATGAATTTGGAACGGTTGTGGCTCCGTTCGGTCCTGCAGGATTTCAATTCACAAACAAAAAAAAAGGATCTCATATATCAATCTTGTCGTTCTGCAACAAAATCTATATGCATAACCTCGACTGATTTATTATTCCGTCCTCTCTGTAGAAACCACCAGATGCAAAGACACAAACATATTTAAATGAGGTTCACTAAGGGCGAACCAATCAGATCTTCAGCAGGACCAAAGCCAATCTGCGCTTGTTGAAGGTTTAAAGGTAGAATATGTAATTTTATGCTGCAGGGCGTCTCTCAATCAGAGCAATAACAGAGGGTGGAGCAGTTTCTCTCAGTCAGGACTCCTTCAGTTGGAGCTGAAATATCCACAGAGGTCGTCTCTGCTCCAAAACAAACAGACCAGCTGATTAAAACCTGTGAAACTGTTTAAACTGTTAGTTGTTATAAATCAGTGTTTCTCTGATGGTGTTTGCTGCAGTACGAGCCTCAGCTTGATGACTACAGTGACTAAAATCCTTCATCCAGTGCAGGATTTACACAACCCATCATCATCCTCACTGTGACCTCGTCACATGGGTGTGTTGGTTGTTGACGTTCTGGGACGCCGTGTCAACTTCAGCCTGTTACATGCATTGTCTGTTTTCAAAACACACTTCTGTTTTCACAGGAAATGTACAGTTTGCATACAGTCTCTTTCAAAATAAAAGCACTACGTTGCTACAACACCACCAACTGATGTTTTTTTTCCTTCAACAACAAACACACGTGGTTACGTTTAGCCAACACACACACGTGGTTACATTTAGCCAACACACACACATGGTTACTTTTAGCCAACACACACACACACGTGGTTACGTTTAGCCAACGCACACACATGATTACGTTTAGCCAACACACACACACGTGGTTACGTTTAGCCAACACACACACGTGGTTACGTTTAGCCAACACACACAGTTACGTTTAGCCAACACACTGGCTTTACAATCTTACAGGAAGTGAACGCTGACCTCCTGGGTGAAAGTCGATGGTTGTTGGACCCATCATCACCCCTCCCATTCACCCCAGTTGGACTTTCGCTGCCTTCATTTTCGTTGTTGTCCCACAGTATTTCCCCCTGATGTTGCTGGGTGCTGTTAAACAATGACGGCAACTGGCTGTGTTTCATGCTGACGTGAAAGGACGGCTTCTTTGGTCGGTTTCTATCTCTGGCGCAGAGGTATAAAAATGTAAATATATTTTACCAATTTAAAATTTTCTGGCATTTTGTTCCTGAAATCCAGCCTGAAGCCAAACTCTTGCTGGGATCAGGATAATCCTGATTCTTTGGATCCTGATCCTACTAAAAATTTCTGAACAACACAACCTGATGGTTTGATGCAGATCAGAGGAATGAGTTGATTGGTTAATTCAGTTCCAGTCAGGAGGTGGGTTGAGATGGAAAATGTACAAGTTGTACTTTAATAGCTGCACAAACGTCACTGACTGACCCCGTTCACATTCAGCTGCATGCAGCCTGCAGACGTATAATTCTTTAAAAGCTTTACATTAACGGTCTGACCTCATGCTGAGATATCTCCATCGCAGCGGAAAACAGCAGGAAGAGTTTCAGCTGATTCATTAATAACACAATAACAGAGCGAAGGTCTTTCCTGACTCTCAAATTTGTTCCACAGACACTCTGAGAGGAATCCATATGAACTGAGACAAGAGTACAACACTCAGAAAAACTCACTGCAGCTGTAATGAAGCAGCAGAGGAACAGGTCTGAACCCAGGTGCACGACTCAGAGACGAGCAGGTGAGGTAAAAAGTCTGTGTTTACCTGCAGTGACAGACGAGGCAAACGTCCAGGCAGGCAGATGAAACAGGCCGTCCTCTCCAAAGGGGTCAGGCGGTGGTCTGATGGGTAGGCAGGGCATCAAGTTGGCGAGTCAGGCAGGCAGAACGGAAGGCTGGAACGCTCAGGTGGAAGAACAACACACTGTCTGGCACAGACTGAATGGGAACAGGGCGGAGATATATGCTCCAGGACTGATGGGGAAAGTGGGTACAGGTGTGCAGGTGGGCGGGGAAGGTCAGGTAAAAGGGGTTAGACTGCAGGCAGGAGGGCGTGGCAGGATCTGAGATGACAGGAGAGTTAGTGTGAGGCAGGGAAGCAGACGTGAGAATGTGAGGGTGAGCTGGTGTCACGACAGCAGACATTTACTAAATCTAACTCCTGAGGACACGTCAGAACACTGGAGAAAAATATGCTAAACTAGAAAAGCACTCAGACAGTGCAGACCTCCGCCAAGTAGGTGATATTCCCTCCGCCTCTGCATCAGATTTTGCAGCCTGCATCACAATTAGGTTATTTGCATCACTATCATTGTTAGGTTATATATGCCTTCACCATGGAGACACTGTGGTGTATTTATTTCGTTTTTATTTTGTACCAACACAGAATATAATATGCTTTTTGTATTTTTCACTTTCTTTTTTTCCCAACACATAACATTAATTTCAACTTTAGAATTACAACAATATTTAGCAAGTAGAACTAGACGTGCTTTCTTTTCGTGCTTTAACCACGTGTGTGTGTTGGCTAAACGTAACCACGTGTGTGTGTTGGCAAAACGTAACCATGTGTGTGTGTTGGCTAAACTTAACCACGTGTGTGTGTTGGCTAAACTTAATCACGTGTGTGTATTGGCTAAACGTAACCACGTGTGTGTGTTGGCTAAACTTAATCACGTGTGTGTGTTGGCTAAACTTAATCACGTGTGTGTATTGGCTAAACGTAACCACGTGTGTGTCTTGGCTAAACTTAATCACGTGTGTGTGTTGGCTAAACTTAATCATGTGTGTGTATTGGCTAAACGTAACCACGTGTGTGTTGGCTAAACTTAATCACGTGTGTGTGTTGGCTAAACGTAACCACGTGTGTGTGTGTGTGTGTCGGCTGAACGCTAAAAGTAACCACGTGTGCGTGTTGTCTAAATGTAACCACATGTGTGTGTGTGTGTGTGTGTGTGTGTGTGTGTCGGCTAAACGCTAAACGTAACCACATGTGTGTGTTGGCTAAACGTAACCACGTGTGCGTGTTGGCTAAACGTAACCACGTGTGCGTGTTGGCTAAACGTAACCA
>NC_065512.1:1171632-1215746 GCF_006386435.1 Epinephelus moara
GAATTTATTTACAATATTTAAATAACAGAATTAACTGAAATAGTAACTTCAGGGTGGACTAAGGCCAAAATAACAAACAAAAACAATCCTGCCCAGGGAGTAAGTAAATAACCTAACCAAACAATAAAAAAACAAACGACAAAAGCTTACCTCCCTAACTAAATAAACAGGAGAAAAAGGGTAAGTAACAGAACTGGCGGTCCACCCCTACGATTTAACAGTCTTTAACACAATAATGGTGTACTGCAACAACAATATGTGTGGCCGGTTGGGAGAGGAGGTGTACTGCAACAACAATATGTGTGGCCGGTTGGGAGAGGAGGAAGGTGAGGTCTGCCTGCTAGCTTGAAGCAACTGCCATCTTTGTCCTTTAAAAACCTGAACGCCCTTGGCGGCAGCCAATCTGGAACGAGCACCGATCAAATTCACCAATCCTCGCCGGGCTATGGCACACACCTATTTGCATACAGAAAACACAGAGAACACGCACAGAGAACACATGCAGCAAAACACACACAAACAAAATAAATTACGACAACAGTCGTAACAGTTGGCTAAATGTAACCGTGTGTGTGTTGGCTAAATGTAACCATGTGTGTGTGTTGGCTAAACGTAACCACGCTTATGTGTTGGCTAAATGTAACCACGTGTGTGTGTTGGCTAAATGTAACCACGTGTGTGTGTTGGCTAAATGTAACCACGTGTGTGTGTGTGTTGGCTAAACGTAACCACACGTGTGTGTTGGCTAAACGTAACCACGTGTGTGTGTTGAAGGAAAAAACCATCAGTTGGTAGCCGACGTAGTGGCTTTATTTTTATTTGTCTCATAACGTCAACAACCAACACACCCAGGGTACCTTGGACGTCATATGGACGTGGAAAGTCCATGACCAAACGTGGACATGTGACGAGGTCACAGTGAGGATGTGTCGGTCTCTGACATGAAACTGTTTTATTGATTGTTTGTACTGGTTTAAATCTCCTGTTCTGTTTGTTTTGGGTTTGAGCCTGTTGCAATCTGCAATCCTCACCCCTAGATGGCAGTAAATCCCCCTACATTTGACATACTGGACCTTTAAGTTGATATATATATTCTTTAAGGTGGCTAAAATACATTTTGCTGCTGCTCTGTCCACAGCTGTCCACTGCTTTGCTCCTGTGTCGGCACTCCTGCCTGCTTCTCCAAATTAGTGGTGTGCAGACTGACATCTAAATACCTCACACAACCCCACTTGCAAAAATCTCTTTAATGTTTAAAGATCACTGAAACTCTCTGATGGATAAAGAAGAGCACTAACATAAGACAGTAAATACAGTGAGTGGACGAGAGTAGAAACAAACGAAGAAATGATTTGTGGACTAAACATCACAGCTCTGTGTCAAACAGCTGAACATTATCCACAACACATGTTAATGACCTTTGTTTATGGTGTTAACAGCAGAAACCAACAGCAGAGTTCATCTTAAAATGTTTATTTCAATAAGGTGCTGGGAATATTCAACAGTCACATTTTTTCCTTTCCACAGAACGAGGACATTTATAACCCGAAGCCCGGGAAACCACAGAGAGTGTGCTGCAGGACAGAAGGACGTGACCTTTAACAGTATGTACAGATAAAACAGTCACAGTGTGGAGGAGAGGGAGGCTGAACACACAGCACTGGGCAATTAAGGCAACACGTCAGTAGGTAAGAGACAACCTTTTCTGTACAAGGAGAGTAAAAAATAAAAATAACAAGCACCAGGAAACACATTACAGAGCCTCGCCGAACCCCAGAAGAGAAGACATTAAAACACTTCTTATAGCTGCTGCGAGACAAAGACACAAAGAAGAGTCATCGACAAGTCGCAGAAAAACTTTGTCTGTAAGCGACAGATGTTTTTCTTTTCTCCTTGATGTGTTTCTTTGAGGTTGTGTCCCTCCAGATCGGGAGCGGCTCCAGTTTTATCAGTCAAGGAATCCAAAATAAGAAATAAAAAAGAGCTTCCTTTGTTTTTCCCTTCAGTTTGTTGTGTGTGTGTCAGCAGACCCTCCGTTGGCGCAGAGACACCTGCTGGTGCTTTGGAGGAACTGCTTGGCAACTCTAACGTAATCCTTGTGTCTGTGTAGTAAAATCATCTCCCTCAGCGCGCCTCAGCTGCGGCTGAAGTCGTCACCAAACATCCTGTTTCAGTGAAACGGGGCGTTGGCTGTGTTAGTGTTGAGACATTTCCAATAAATACTGGCAGACTGCTGACGAAAACTAACTTTAAAAATCTGTAAAAAACATTATTCAGTTATATTAAAAGCAAATCTCCCGTAAATTGACACGATGAATCATAAACAGGCTGAACTCTGAAATGTGAAGGTTTCACAGTCTCAGCTTCTCTCATGACGACGAGCTTTCTCTAGCTCACGTCTCCAGCCGGCGTCCAGTCGATAATTTGGTAGACAATTTTTGCATATATTCATCTGGAGAGACGATGAAGCATGATGTGAGTACCTGCCTCTCAGCGAGTTGCAGCCTGCAGTCGGGAGCGGCACTAAAACGCCACCAGGTCCCTTGTTTGGCCCCGACTCAGCACAGCCAGGCCTGCTGATTGGCCGATGAAGCCATCCTGTTACGGCCCCTTCACTTCCTGGTTTGGGGCTGATCTGGAGTCAGAACCTTTGAGCTGAGTGGCCACACGGGGGCGACACTGAGAACTTTAAACATTATCTGTAAACAACAAGTACTAACAGTCCGTCATGCCGCGCCTGGTCACCAAAATTCAACCGTTCACAAACGTTTGTTTACATACAAACAAATAAACACACATATAAAAACAGGTGACGATGTGTCAACAGTTGTATGGCGTCGAGTCGATCACATGTAAAGAGTAAACATGGGTGTAGAATCACTCCTTGGTCCTCGTCTGTGGCCATACGACAGCTCCCATCACCACGGTTACTGATATATACACATCTGAGTTCCTCTTTCCCTTCGTCTCCTTTCCCCCCTTTTTATGTGCAAGTAAAATTATTCAGTCCTTTTTGTTTAGATGTTTTTTTCCCCTCAGCAGTGTCACACGGACACAAAGACGTCCAGGTAGAGGCGGTCGTAAGACTCCCTGAAGAAGAGGATGAGGACGAGGCTGAAGAGGCAGGAGCCAGTGAGACACCAGTTCATCCACGACAGCTCTGCATGGAGACAGACAGAGAGACAGACAGGTGTTTGGGTTAGACTGTGAGCCGTCTGCTTCAGCTCGTATCCAGAGTGTTAGACGTTGGTTGGACACAGCAGGTGAAATTTTTCTTTCTTTTAACTCACCACTTTGACTCTGTTAAACCAGGCAGTGTCCCATAATAATCCCATAATAAACTCTGAGCACACTGTAACTCAAACAGTCTGAGAGACACTGACATGAGCTGCATTCTAGAGACCTGAGATATCACATCATACACATAAACAGATCAAGTAGTTTTCGGTTATTATAACTGAGAAAATTGATGACAAGGCAAATTTCAAACAGCACAAACACAAGTTTCAGCATCAGCAGTAAAAAAACAACAACAAACACCATCAAGTATTTTCTGGCTTTAAAGGATCGAACTGTTGGTTCTGCATGTTTTAAACTACACATCACATTCACAGGACTTAAAGCTTCAGTAGGCAGGTTTACTCTGCTGTCAGTGGACAAACATCCCATAATAAGCTTTGAGCATACTGTAACTCAAGTGGTCTGAGAGGAGACTAGACTCTTGCTCCTGCTCTTGGCTCTGGGTTTAGGCTTTAGAAAATCTATGACGAGAGACTTTGACCAATCACAGGTCATTTCAGAAAGAAAGCATTCCTATTGGCTGATCTGCAAATGCAGATGCACGTCTCTGCAGTGAAAACCTGACTCAGTGGTGGAGTAGAAAGTTTCTATCTTAGCATTCAAAACGACCATCTACACTGCAGAGCAACCCAACAAAGAGACGGACTGATCAAACAGAGTCTGACAATAAACTAAATAAAACACGTGTCAGTATCAGTGAAGAGTTTCAGACATGGAGACAACATGATGCTAACAGTTTAGCCTCCTGCTAACCCAGGCGTCAGCAACCTTTACTATCAAAAGAGCCATGTTTGGCAAAAACACAACTAAAATAAATCAGTCTGAGCCACATAATATTTTTTTTAGCTTTACGACGGTAACACAGCCTATACAGTCTAAAGTAACCCATCAACATTATTAATAGGTCTAAATTAGCATTAATATGCTTTAGCACAACGTGGCTCCTCTGCAGCGGGTTATTAATGATTACTTGAACTTTGCAGCGTTGGTGATGAAAGCAAACAAATCTGTCCACGCAATATTAAATTGTTCATTTCCTCCGAGATGTTTCTTGATTTGGATTTTGAATCTATAGCTGAACTAGCGAGGGAAACTCAAGACCAGACACCGCTACTGAGGTTCTGTGCAGGTGACACATTTTTACAATTACAGAATGTAAGAATCACTCGAGGCTGACAACGATGATTAAGAAAATTAAAATGTTTAAAAAATTAACCATATCGTTAACGCTTTCATATGATTTTTTTGGTCAAAGCCACAGCGAGCCACTGGAGAGCTGCATGTGCTAACGTTAGCTAGAGCCTCAAATCACAGTGTGTCCTCCGCCTCACTCCCCGCCGCCACAGACCACCTCCCTAGGAGGGGAGCAGGCAGCAGCTCTGGCGACAGAGTCAGCAGCCACCACAACCACAATCCAGCCGGTGTAGACGCTGGCTCCAAGGCACCAGACAGGCCTGACTCCCCGCTAAATCTGCAAACTTTCTGTTGCTGCTGTTACACAGATTAGACCCGGTGCTGCTGCTGGACACCAGCTCCAGCTGGGGGTTTGTGTTGGCAGAATTCGAGCAGCTACAGCCACCAACCGAAGCTCCAAAGCTGCTGCCTGCTCTCCTCCTGTGGAAACAGTCCACAGCGGCGGGGAGTGAGGTGGAAGGACTGTGAGGTGGCTATCTAGCTAACTCTTGTCACATTTGTGGTCTGATAAACAGAGACAGGGGCGAGGAGTCATGTATGAGAAACACTGGGTCGTGTGCATATGCCAGTGGTCATCTGGTGGGAGGGGCTTAGGACAGAGACGGGAGAGCTGCAGGAGGAGGGGCTATGTTCAAATTCTGCTGTTTTGTTTTTCTGCCTCCAGCTTTGAATAAGAGAGAAAATAAAATACATAATGATAATAAATATGAGCATAACACTGAGCTCTAATTCCTTTGTAGAGTAATCAGAATAAAAATTACTCAGCAGGTGAAATCACTGTGGATTAATGCAGGAAAAAGAGATCATACAGGCTCAAAATTTAAACAGGAAGTGACCACTGCCTCAGTACGACTGTGTGTTCCTTCATAATGACATGTGAGTCATGCACGTAGATGCAGAGAGCTAATGAGAGTTAGTATGAGCTGAATAATTTATGAGTATCATATGGGACTAATGGCTGATCAATAAGAATTCCTGACATACCGTATATGAAATAAGAGCTTCCTCCTGAGCTGTCGTTCATAATCATAGTGAATAACTCACAGATATTGGCAGTGCTCCCCGTTATCATTGACCTCCACTTGAACCTAAACATGGAGGCGAATGAGGAGTTGTATTTTCTCAGCTCTGTTCAGGCTCCATTAACCACAGGAGAGTCTGCAGTGATGCTGAATCTGGAGGGCAGATGGAAACCTGCAGCAGCACTCAACCGTCGGCATCTTAACTCATCAGACAAATAACCTCTTCTTCTTCTTCAGCCTCAGCGAGGCACGCGCTCACATCTTCGCCGTGCAGCCGGCACCAACATGCCTGGACAAACCCAAATCAATTCACTCCTTCTTTCAAATGCATCGAGTGGCCCTCGCTGTGAAGCCGGCCGTCTCCACACCACGTAGGTGTCTGAGGGCTTCGTCCTGACAGAGACGTTAGGCAGAATCTACGTTCTGCGGCGAGGGCCGACTCCTCGGCCAGGACGGAGGATGTGGTGGCAGCAGGCAGCTGCTCGGCTCCTGATAACGAGCCAGACTAAATATAGAGAAATCAGGTCGTAACACGCAGCGAGGCCCCGGGGCCTCTGGCAGCACACTGTGACTCCACTCACTACGACTCCACTTCGATTCCAATCAACCAGCTTGTCATAATGTCGTCAATAATATTGTCAATGAGTTCCCCCGGGACTGGTCAGAGGACGAGACCACGAAGACACTGTGGCCTGGACTCAAGGACGGATCAGGAGACAATCAGGCCCTGGGCACAGAAATGTTTTGTAGTTCTCTTGTGTCTCTCTGTAGTTCCTCTGCATCTCTTCGTGGTCATTTTGTGTCTTTTTGTTGTCGTTTGTGTCCTTCTGAGGTGTTTTGTCTCTTTGTAGTTATTTTACATCTATCTGAGGTTATTTTGTGTTTTTATTTAGTCTTTCTGTGTCTTCTCATGGTTGTGTTGTATCTTTCTGTAGTTGGTTCGTGTCTCTGTGGTTGTTTTGTCAGTTTCTGTAGTTATTTTATGTTCATTTGCATCTCTTTAAGGTAATTTAAAGTCTGTGGTAGTTTTATCTCTTTGTAGTCATTTTGTGACTCCTTGCAGTTGCTTTGTTTCTTTTTGTAGTTATGTAGTGTCTCTGCAGGTCCTTTGCATCTCTATGGGGTCATTTTGTGTCTCTTTGTAGTCAATCGGGTCTCTGAAGTATTTTCTTTGTCTCTTTGAGGTAATTTTGTGTCTTATCAAGGTATATTATGAGTAAACGATGTCTTTTTTGGTAGTTTTGTGTCACTTTGTTGTTGTTTTCCCAGTTTTTGTAGTTATTTTGTGAGTCGTGTTGTTTGTATGTGTTCTTGTGGTCGTTTTATGTCCCTTTGTTGTTGTTTTTGTCTCATTGTCATTGTTTTTTTTTTTGTCTTTTTGTAGTTGTTTGTGTCTCTTGGAGCTATAGTTATGTCTCTTTGAAGTAAATGATGCCTACTTTTGGTAGTGTTGTGTCTCTTTGGAGACATTTTGTAACTTCCTGTGGTAGTTTTCTATCTATCCATCTATCCATCTATCCATCTGTCTATCTGTCTATCTGTCTATCTATCCATCTATCCATCCATCCATCCATCCATCCATCTTATTTTGTGTCTCCTCATCATCGTTCGTGTCTCTTTGAGGTAGGTTTATGTCTGTTTTGTGTAGTTTTGTGTCTCTTTGAGGTGTTTTTGAGTCTCTTCCTGTGGTAATTTGAGTAACGTTTTACAAGTGAAGGCCGGGGGCCCCCCTGACCCTTTGGGCCCCGGGGCCTGTGCCCAGTAGGCCTGCTCAGTAATCCATCCATGCTCGGACTGCACACCGCCTCCTCTTTGAGGTAAATGAAGGGTTTTGGCAGAAACCTTTGTGCTCGATCCCTCTCTGCCTGCATGAGGAGAAAGAATGAAGGGTAAGAGGTGTGAAGATGAAAGCAAAGGATAAATGGAGGCAGTAGGGAGGTGGAGAAGGGGCCCGAGAGGAGGTGAGGGATTGGGTGAGGGTGTTTGCAGCGAGGTGTTGAGACTCCTGAAGCAGCCTCATTAATCAGGAGTGTGTGAGCCGGACAGCAGGAGACCCGGTGTGGAGGCGGGTTAATGGAGTTGTGTTTATCTGACCTGCCGTCTCCTCCGTCTAACTCTGTCTCGCTTTCTCACACGTGCGCCCGACAAAGTCTCGTCCATTTAAAGTTGGAGACACACAGTTTGTGTGCGTGTCTGTGTTTGTGTCCGCAGCCTAAAATGAATGCTAATGGGGAGCTTGGTAATTGTAGTAATTCAATCGGCTGATGTGATAAAAATGGACAAGCAGCTCAATTGCCCCCCCTCTGATCTCTGAGGACACGACTGGAGCAAAGTTTTGAGGGAACAGTTAAAGTTTGTCTGAACAGGAGAGGGACCGAGGAGGAGGAGGATGAGGAGGAGGAGGAGGAGGAGGAGGAGGAGGAGGAGGAGGAGGAGAGGGGATGAAGGCAGAAGATTAGAGCAAATGAGATAAAAGGAAGGAGAGAGGAGAGACGTCACTTTGTTCTGATTCCTGGAGGCTCCTCAGTTCAGGCTCTGCTTTAAAGTTGACTATTAGATTTTAATGATCAGTGTTTTAAGGACAGATACAGTCGTGTTGCAGGTCTATAATCCAGTGAGCAGCCACAGCTTCCTGTTAGAAACCTTGCAGCACTAAAGGTGACGGGACTACTCAAGCTTAGACTAATAACATCAGCAGAATCTTTTAAATCCTTCCTCATAATCTTCCTTCACTTTCTAACTTCTGCTTGCTTTAATTAATTTGACGATTAGGCTTTCATATTGATTGTTGAAGCACTTTGCAGAGTTATCTAAACGGCTGATAATTAAGTGGCTGAAGAGAATTTCTGCCTTTTCTTTTTTGTCCTGCCTCCATCTTGCCCAGCTCCTGCACAGTAATCCTGACGTGTTTCGCTCAGTCCTGCCACACTGAGCTGTGATTGGCTAGTGCTCATCATGTCGTGGGGGGGGGGGAGCATAGAGGGTGGACGCAGTTAGGGTAAGGGCAAACAGATCATGCTTAGGGTTCGTGCTAGCCATTGAGAGCACACTCATGGGAAAAAAAGAAATGACATGGTCCTGATGGTGGCGCTGTGGCGACCATCTTAAATACTGAAAATGAATTAAAGCTTTATGACCTTCACGAGACGAGACTTTGAATAAGTTGCACTTAAAAGAGAAGTTAGAAATGTGTCACTTCAACTCAAGCTTCAACAAAGCTAACACAACGTGGAGCAACTGTCATTGCTGGTTTCAGACCGACACAGTTGCCATTTTCACGGCCAGCGGCCATGTTGCGTAAGAAGCAAATGTACCCACGCCTATCTGTGCATCCACGGGCGTGCAGGTCTTAATTGCTATTATGAGGCAGCAGAAAGCGAATGTGCCACTGACCAACAAAAACCTGGTCAGCATGGTGCGACATGCGGGTTCTTACACTCATACACTCTGCTTTATATGCACCCAGGGACGCATTGATGGGTTGTGGGTGAGTGAAACACTCTATGATTAAAGACAAAGTATTAATGACGTTCTCTCGAGTGTGAATACAGCAGAGAGCAGAGCTGCTGTCTGACTCCACATTAGAAGGCCATGGCTCGCTTGACAGCAGTGTCAAACTGGACCAGAGTGTGGAACAAACGATTGTGGTTGACTTTCTCGCTGTGCCTGCAGTCTGCACAGTCAGCAAAGCCCCACAGAAAACACTGGAGCCAATGCGGTGCCCGTCTAATCCTTGAAATATAAATGTAGGCTACAGGCTGGAAGGAGCTCTTCAAAGACACGTGACGGTGTAGGAAATGAAAGCAACAGAGCGAGGGGCCTATCTGTCTACATTGTGTTTAAAATTCATTTTCAGACGTATAGACAAAAAGCATAAAAACAAAACTGACTCTCACTGTTCAGTTAAATTGCAGCTTTACATAAAGCCTACACGTATAGGGATACGTCTAAGGTCTGAAACCCTTTTATTTTTTTTGAGTTAAAGTGTGACGGCTGCTGAATTTGTGTGTGTTTGTCCAGGATTTCCAATCCTGAAGATGTTGGTCAAATTGTCCAGCAAGTTCGGACCATGTGGTATTCCAACCTTCCTGGACATGGGTGGATGACGACCTTTTTGGTCACACAGACCAAAGTAGACTCCGCCAGACACGAAGATGCGAAAACTGTGAATTGGTTTTTACTCTCAGCAGGAAACTAGTCCCTTCTATAATTTGCCCAATACACCATGTAAATATCAGTGAACCAGGTGCAGGGAGTTTTTAAAGGGAATGGGAGATGACCCTCTGATTTTCATTCTATGCCCAAAGCACACCTATGATTAATTAAGGGACTTAATGCAACCCCTTTGCACTTTATTTGAGCTCAAATTATGCACCATCTAATTAGCAAAAATGGAGCTGGAGTCGCCCTAAATACACTTGCAGCACGCACTTTGGACCATGAGCAACAGATCGTTTAAACAGGGCTCATGATCTCTGATTTTAACGGTTTCTACGTCGTCAGAAATTCAAACAATTCAACAGATTGTCACACAATGTTATGTTCAGGTTTCATAGTAATCAGATAGTAAAAAAACAGCTCACTGTAGGAGGAGGCGATGACCATGAGGACACTGAGCTGTTCAACCGGCTGCATTTGTGTTCAAACTGCACCGTGACAACTGGACATCGGCCACAAACAACGACTCAATCGATCAGCGATGTCTTTAACTCCACCAGGTTCACTGTGAGCGTGTGATCGTATTCCGAGAGCATCGGCGTGAACACTGTGACAGTTCATCATATTAACAGCCTATTACTGCAGCTGCCACCGTCAGCACATTGGTGCTACGGATGAAGACGGAGACGTGGGCCGCCAGCCATCTTATGGCCTTAATCAGTCTTAATTGAGGTCAATGCAGCGTTATAATGAATGCGGCTCAGTTCTTCTCTTCGGCTGTGGCCTCTGCTCCAGATGACCGGGGTCACATCTCCAGATACACGGAGGAGCTTGTTGAAATATTTACTGTAGATCGACAGGTTGGTGAACGCTACTCCTAATGACTGCACGAGTGTGTGTGTGTAAAGTGAGTTAATGTGTCGCTGTTCATTTACTCTGTCACTGTTGCTTCTCACTTATGATTCAAAACTCTCTCAAAAACAGAAGAAAACAAATGAAAGGTCTTTTATTCTCTCAGGAGTGACTGCGCTCTACAAAGACAGCCTGTTTGTTTTTTTCAAACACCTCCACAGTCTTTACGGGGGGTTGAAAAAGTTAGTCTGCAAAGGCATTTTCACTTCTGACGAGAATGCGAAAGTTAGAGAGGAAGGAAAAAAAAATCTCGGGACTAAAGAGCTGCAGCAATTATTTCTCTGAGCTGAATAATCCCGCTCCCCCCCCCGCCATGCAGGAGACTCTAACAACTCACAGCTGAACGGAAACTCAACGCCACTCCCTCCCCTCCCTCCTCATCTTCCTCCTCCTCCTCCTCCTCTTCTTCCTCTACAAAACCTTTGAGGCTCCTTTGCTCCACAATACCTCTCTGCTGCTTTGTATTCCACCCGCCGCGCCGCGTTAAATGACACAAACACACAGCAGATGAAATTGAAAAAGAGCGACAAGCGCCGATATATTGCCCCGAGGCTCCATTCATGTTTCTGAGTCACATGCTTCAGAGACTTTGGGGATTTTTTAAAACAGGACAACAGAGTCAAGAGGCCATGTAGGGCTCACTGAACCAAGACCGGCCTCTCGGGGATATTAAAATGGACAAGGAGGTAAATTCATAAACGCCTCTCCGCTCGGAGGGAAAGGCAGCAATAATTCCGAATGCGTAACGAGGCGGTGGGCAGCCAAAAGGAAAACCCTAAAATGAACTGTAAACTGGAAATAGATGGAAATCTTTAAAGGCCAGGGCTGCCAATTTCTAATATCAGGAGGTGGAAGGGTTTCGAAAAGACGAGGCTCATGCAAGATTCATCAGTTTTGAAGTCTGCATATTATTTGCTACAGCCATTATGGGACTACTGAGAGGAAATTAGAGTAATGAGACGGCCCGCTAGAATACTTCCAAGGGGAATTTACATAATAATCAAATTAATCTTCACAGGAGTGATCTGTTCAGGAGAGCAGAGCACAGCTGATCTCCAAACACTACTGTCTCACTGTTTTTACATCCAGGTCGATTTTCCAGCAGACGCAGAGCAGACGTGGGCAAAATCCTGAAAATCTGTCTTCTACCACAGTTAATGTTATTTCACACCCTGACAGAGACACACACTGTGTCTGTTAACACTTTATATCAAGGTACACACATTTACCATTAATGAGTTGCTTATTAGTGTGCATATCATTAGCAAACTGCCTCTTAATTAGTCGTTATAAAGCACTTATTAACACCTTATTCTGCACGACCATACTCTAAGATTTTCCCCTCAATAACTCGTTGTTACTGCTCATGATTAGTGAGGAAGCTGCTGATCTTGAATTACGATGCAGATACAGCCTACTGTCGCCTGTCAGTCAATGTCAGACCTTTGGTAACTGTCTGCCGCCCTAGTTTTTGCAGTATGTCCCGCACTAGTCAGCCCATGTTAGGGCTGGGTACCAAACTTGGTGTCTTTAAGGTTACTGACTGAACTCACAGGTACTGACTTAGGTTAAATCCATCAGTGCCAAATATCGGAAGCACATCTGGATGAGAACACCTGGTTTACACAAGAGACCGAAGTGCCATGAAGTCCCACAGGCCGGCGACGAAGCTCCACAGAGCCGTCGGGATCAACTTAAGATAGATGGTGGAAGTGCCCAAAGCCGGGAAGCTGGACACGGAGCTCTGCAGCCACTCCATCAGCCTCTGTGAGCACTGTGAGCATGGCTCCAGGTCTATGTGGTGACAACGCAGCGCTTTAAAGGCCGGCGCCAAAATTGTACTCAGGGCCTCCATCGTCTAACTGTGCATTCCCACCAAAAGTTTCATGAGCAACATAAGTGGCCGGCAGCCATTCATTTTCAATGCATGCTGGCGACGAAGGGCGTCAGGGGCGTCGGCTGCAGCGAGCGGCGCGATGCCAGCGATCAGAGCATCAAGTAGAAGTTGAGAGAAGCTGAACTTTATGCAAATGAGCAGCGCTGCCGCCGAAGCAGCAGCCAATTGCAGACCGGGATTCTCAAGGTGAGGCCGGGGAAAATTGGAAGAGAAGACAAATATGGAGTAGAAACTTATCAGCACGGTCTGGGCTCTCCCGGAGCTGTACCAGCCGGTGAAATTCCCCGTGGAGTTGCCGGGTTTGCACGAGTCCGTGGACCCAGACGGCCCGACGGCTCCGGGCCCTGCGTTTCCTCAGCAAATACGCCGATGCAACAAAGGAGGCTTCCGAAAGTGCGATCCATGAGCTCCCGCTTATTTACCACCAATTACATTTCTCAGTGGTCCTACGTGCCAACAGGAGGGTAAAATCATAATAATAAAAGACTCATACAGGCTATATGACTGTGTTTATTAGCGTTATTTGAATTGTGTAATGAAAGTCATGAATAATACATAGTGAAGACATAAATGATAGTATATTTGTTCATCCTTGTAAAGTGCACAGCCGGTCAGCCTAGATGGACACATCTGCAGCACCGGCCCCGCCTCTTTGGCTGCTGCAAGCGCCTGCTGGAGCTGGCAGTGTGAGCGATGTCAGAGCGACCAGAGCGCCTGCAGGCGACTATGAAGCTTTCGGTGGGAATGCACAGTAACAATAAGTCTCATCCAGCCTCTATTAGCTCCTACAGGACGTCGCTAACACAACAGTTCACGCAAATTCAACCAATCCCTGTGAATTCTGCACAACATTGCTCTTTTGACCAATCACCAAAACGATTCCACAAATGTGACCAATCATCGTAGCGACCCGTGTGTTTCACCAATCAAAGCAGTGCCCTATTACAACGTGACCAAACTCACTTATTTGTTTCTGGTTGTGAAGATGCAGACGTGGGACCTTAACATCTCACACTTACCAACAAAAACTGCAGCTAAAGACTGCGTAAGGCGATTCCCTGATGTTCTGCATGACAGCGACAATGCTGTTTGTTGTGGTGAAACACAAACAAACAGCATCCATTGAAAAACACTTTTGTTCTGTAAAACACACCTGGAGAACGTCTGAAACGTGTTGACAAATCACCATGATAGAAACTGTTTCACTGTCTGTGCTGACAGAATCAAGGTGCGTTAGATTAAATATATATGGTTAGGAGTAATGTTGGTGTCGGATGAATCATGAAATCAGACATTTTGGGCTTTAACAGCATGATCCTAGTGAGACTGGGAGTTTTCCAAGAATTTTCGATAATCAGGAGTCATTTCTGGCTTGAAACTGATCCGCAGACGGCGCAGTTGGAAAGCATCAGGAGACCAACACATTGTTGGTTTCGGCCTTTTCACAGAATATGCTGACAATAACAAAAATATAGACCGACACCAGCCACATCCCTAAATATATCTCTCTACCATGATAACCACCTTTAACAGATACTGAACCTTTCATCATGATATCCATATTACTGCCATGTCGCCTCGCACCAACAGCTCCAACCTGCACACAGCGTTTGGTTTCCTGCCGATGTGACGGGAACCGTAACTTCAACAACTTTGTACCTGTAGTTACTCTGTGCAGCAGGAAGTTGGTGGCAATCCACCGCTCTGGTAGTTATCTGTGAGCTCACATTACAGCGCCTGCAGCGGTGTGAACTTTGTGACAAGTAAGCTCGGATGCATCGAGCTCGATTAGACGACTTCAGGGTGGAAGTGAAGAAAAGAACAGCAGCAAAAGCCTCCATCATCTCAGCTTGATCTTCTCTGCGGCTGTCGCGGGGAACTTGTCAGGATCCATCTGAGCACATCACACACCCTTCGGCTCGCCCACACATACACACACTCACACACACACACACACACACACACATACACACATGTTGGCATCCAACAACAAGTACATACGTACACACCCACAGAAGAGCACAAAGTGCACACACACACCTTCACACACACCTTCACACCAGGCAGTCCATCATTCAGCACAGGAGAGAGAAGTGTCGAGCCCAAGATACATCATGTATTCTTTATGAGTCCTACTCTTGTGATTGTGTGTGTGTGTGTGTGTGTGTGTGTGTGTGTTCACCTGCAGCTGCTCTTTCTACCCATAACTCTGTCTATCCACACCTGCTACATATCGCTGTCTTATCTATGATTTATCACGGCACTGACACACTATCGGCTCAGAGATTTATAAATACATGCTTGTCATCTGGACCACAGCTTTCAAACAGTTTGAGTTCCCTCGGCTTCTGTCCTTTTTACTGTGGAAACTAAATTAAACTAATACACTCCACCTCCCTCCAGCTTCAGTCTCAACCCTTCAAACTCCCCCTGTTAAACATACCGAGGTCTCGTCCACATGTACACAGATATATTTCAAAACGTGGCTCGTTTTTGGCCTTTTGTCGACACGCAAACAGTGTTTGAGGTTGAAAATGAACCTTTTGTTAAACTCTGTCCAGGGCGGGGACACTCAGGTAACTCTGTTGGGGGCGGCGCTGGTCGATTTAACGTCCAGGTTGTCCAAGATGAAAATGAAGGATGATGCTGACAGCTGAGCTTGCTTCATCGAGTTATAGGGCCGATATGAGACCCTCATTATGACAGCTTTACATTTTTACAGACAACAGCGCCATCACGCTGCCCCAGTGTGTGATTTTAGACACCATGCCGACATGGACAGGCAAATGCGGCATGATCGGCGTGACATGTAACACAACACTGTCAGCCTCTTTTGTGACATAAAGCATGTGTCGGGCAGCACTTTATAAAGAATAATAATGACATCACATATCAATAACAATCATGTACTGTCCCTGTTATATGGCGGCTGATCTCGTCCTCTGCTCGGAGGGTAAGGAGCTCCTGGACCTCATTGTTTTCACTATTTGCGGTAATTTTTAGTTGCCGTTTTTTTTCTTTGAGTTATCACCGAACTGCTGCTGGCTGCTTTTAAAATCTTCTACGTCTTCGTCACACTTGTTCCCATCCATGGCCCCGTCCTACATGCTTTCCCATTTATGCTGACGTCGGTTTGGTGCTGTTACTGCCTCCACTGCCGTCTTAAAGCAGAGATAACTCTGTCCGCCCATCTGTCGATCGTACTTTTTATACAGAACATCACGGCAAAATAATGCTGTGAAATGGTGTGTAATGGTGTAAAAGGGGCTTTAGTTATGTGTGTACGAACCAATATCTTCTTCTTCGCGTCACTTTAGGGTCATGGTTATATCGTCACCTGTTGGTTTGGCGAGCTCTTCAAAGCACTTGATTGATTGTTTTTTGTTTTCATTTAGACAGAGATCTTTTCATAGCAGTGCTGGTGTGAATGAGAAGTCTTAAAAAATGCCTGTGTCCATGTGGACTTGCCCTGAGCCAAACCTGCATCTGCTCTGTGTTTCAGTCCAGCGCTTTAGTCCTGCAACAAAGGTGCATTTAAGGACTCCACCATCTCAAACTGAGGCTCATTATTCACCTTATTTATAGAATTTTCCAGAATCACGTCTTTTTTTAGTACAAGTGCAGCAATGTGATTTAAATCTGACAAGATTTTAAACAACAAAAACACAAGACCAGCTCCTGATGCAAACGCTGCCGGACAAACATCATTTATTTGTGAAGAATCTGATTTTAAAATCCTGAAATAAAACATTATGACTTTCTTGAAGTGCCCTTTTTGCTGCAGATCGATACCAAATGAGTGCCAAATGTCTGCTCTGGCAGTCTGCGGTAACGTTCTCTTCTTTATGAGCCACTTTGGCAGGAAAACAATCAGAGCTTCAGAGTATCTCTACACTAAAAATCTATTTGGGAAAGAAAGCTGTCACAGCAGCAGGTAAATGTTGAAATATAGAATCCAAAATGTCTCCTCACAGAGATCAGGAGACATGAGTGAAGACTCAGAGGCACCAAGATGTGTCAGAGAGAATACGGCAACTTTTTGAGGTAAAGGTTTTAAATAACTGGGAGCCACCTCAACTCCTAAAATAAAGGATTACAGTTCGATCCTTAAAGTACGACTGAGCTCATACACACTTCTCTCTCAGGACTATTAGGACACAGACGGATAAAAAATAAATTTAACAAGTGAACAATTTGTTGATCAATTTGAAGACATTAATTTGGGCTCTAAGAACCTCTGATGGACCTTTTTTCACCTTTTCTGACATGTTATAGTCAAACTATTCATCACTTAATCGCCGGCTGAATCGACTCCAGAGAAACTTGAGTAACGAGATAACTGGAAATCATAGGTGCAGTTTTTCTGCATCAAAGCTCTGTTAAATCCACATACCTACACACAGCATACTGTGTTTCACACAAATTATTACTACTGTGCAACAACGCCCGTATGCTGTGACGATGAAAATAAGGGTGATGAGAAGAAACAGGCCGGAGAAAATGACAGAAAGGATCAATGGGATCAATTTAAGCTGGAACAAAACCAAAACTCTGCACAGTGCGTCTGTTGTAAAACCAAACTAGCCTCCCATAACGGCTAGACGTCAATGCTTTAGGAAGCGTCCAGTTACACAAGGTAACACTAAAGTTAGCATTTAACATAAATCAATATGATTACTAGTTGAGATGAAGGATCCTAAAGAGCGTAAGTTTATTAGGGCTACTTATGCAGATTTTTAACCATCTCTGTGTTGCTGTAATTAGGAGAGAAACATTAAGTGCAAATGAGCAATGCTCTGCCTCCCCTATGGCTGCTAGTGCCAGGAGCACCCCGCGCGCGCATCACCAGCAAAAATGTCCACTGGAAGCTGAACACTGTTCATCTGCACAAACTGCCCAAACTGTGGTGACACAGAGCTGGTTGAAAATCAGAAAAGCTTCCTTTTCAAGAGGGTAAATCAAGATGGTGCGGTGTTTCCAACAGAATTAGGATCTATGTGTGGTGGTAGCTGCTGACGATAGGAGGACGGGCTGCTAACACTTTTTTCTTGCCTGTGTCCTTGCGAGTCTGCGTCCAACTCCTAAATTCTGAGGTTTTGCAGGCCCGTGAACGCAGCACAGACAGAACTCTCTTTATTTTTGTCCCTCAGTAGTAGTTTGTGGAGTTTTGAGTCACAGGTTTGATAACTGATCAGTCAATCCGATCACAGCTAATCAGATCAATGGATGATAGGAGCAGCTGTCTGTGAGTGACAGTAAACGTTTAGACCCAGCGAAGTTTCGCTTTCGAGACGCCAGTCATTCTGCTGCTCCGTCTGTGCCCGGACTACGCTCTGTGCTGTGAGTGTGGAGCAATGCTATATGAACGTTATCTTAAAGCACATTTAATAAACAGTCCAGCTCAAAAAATAGAAAATAAAAACATGGCGGCAGATGTTTTAATTGTGGCGGGCTGCCACAAATTAATGATGTGGGGAACTCTGTGGTTTTGACTGAAGAACTTGATTTTTTTTGTGTGCAAAACTTAACTAACATAACTGGCACATAACCACAGAAAATTAAATGATGCTGTCAAGTTGTGAAAGCCTGAACGTCAGTCATGTTATAATTATGATACACACACATCTACAGTACTTCCCTCATAGCGATGCATAAACTAACCTCAAAACCAAAATATCAGGTTGTGTAAGTAGCGACTGGAGCCTCATTACTGTACACAAAAACATTTTTTTACAAAGTAAACCAGTTATATGTTAATTGAGGAAACCTGCTTTATTTTCTCTTTTGTATATTAACTATTTCTCTTTAATAAAACAAAAGTATTTCTTATTCAATTACTCAATTAATTGATGGATTAATTGGTAGAATACTTGATCACTAAAATAATCGACAGCTGCAGCCCTGATTTAATCAGAATATGATCAACAGGTGAATCCATGATGACAACAATCCTTGGCTGTAACCTTAACATCTCTGTGTCGTGTACATGTTGCTGTTTTCTGCTTTTTTCCATGAGACGAGCTGCTTTTGTGCCGCGGCTGTCATGCTTGTTAGCTGCCCCGAGGGCCGCAGGGCCCCACGGCTGCTCAGGTCAAACAATAATAATATCCACCTGCACTGGCAACACAACCCAGAAGGCAGGATCAAGATACAGTTGTCAGGCAGCAGCTGTCAGCAGCCTCGTAGCAATCAGAAGGAGTTGGCAGAGGAGGAAGAAGCTGGTGAATATTTATGAGGGTGAGAAAATGTATCTCTTATTTACTAAACAAACAGGAAGATGGAGTGTGTATCAGAGATGGATCCCTCATTCCAGGTGATTGGTGCCTCCATGTTGAAAAACTTAGAGGGAAGGTTAATGAAAGCGAAGACAGATGGGCAAAGATCACAGTGGAGCTGGATTCACCCAGCGAAACATGGTTCTGCATACACACCAGAAACAGCCCGCACACACGCAGGCGCTCACATGGATGATTGAGCTCGGTTTCCTTATGATTTTGCTCTCTCCTGTGGAAGCCGGCGGAGGCAGAGGAGAGGCAGGCGACACGCTGTCCTCTCTGCTGTGGGCCAAAATCTTTACATCAAACTTTGCAGCCAACTCGGAGATAAACAAGCGGCTGAATTACATCAGGGAGTTTTTCTCTCTTTGTGCTGATTGTGTCAATTGCATTGTAACCTAATTTTCCTACCGTCCGCCTTTTATCGGCAGCATCTGCAGGGACTTGAAATAGATTTCTGAAAACAATGGAGCCTGTGAGAGAAACCTGCAGGCGGACAAAAAGCGTCTGAATGGAGCGAAAACTTCAGATGGTTGAGACTTTTTTTTAAATCGACAATAAACACAAAAGAAATATTTAAGTGGTGTTATCAAACCCCCTGCGACAATAAATGGGCACCGGTGGATACAGAAAACGAACAAATAAATGCAGTTAAATCTTTAAGGAGTTCTAAAGCAGCGAGGAGTTTAAGCGTGCCTTACCTTTACAGTAAAAGGTGAGGAAGAAGAGGAGCAGACCGGTGAACAGGTTCCCCAGGAAAGTGACCACTCCACACGTGATGCCTTCAGGGACCGGGTACACGGTCTCGATGAAGAGCTCGAAGAATATTGGCACACTGCTGTTGATGAAGATGCCCACCAGGATGCAGGAAGTGTACAGGATGGCTGAAAGGACAAAAAAAACAGTCAGTTATAGTTTAATTGGGAACTATGATGTAATCTGGTTTTAAATTCCATCTGAACAACTCTTTACAAAATGACTGCATACATCGTATCATTTGTTCTCTGCAGCTCAGGTTTATGACAAACCCTCAGCCTGAAACATTTAATCTAGAAAGACGTCCCTTCAGGTGACACTGTACTCCACACAAAACCAAAATCCTGTACGGATGGAAGAGCCCAGTTTGTAACCAAAGCATCATCTTATATTGGAGCCAACCCAACCATCACCTTCACGGAGTCTGCAGAGTCACAGGTTGACTTTGGTAGGCGTGGATGTTTCCAGTCACCTCTCAGTCCGCTCTGCTAAATTTGTGCTCTTCTTCGCAAGTGTTGGTGGTGCTTTTTGTGGTTAGGGTTGGATGGTGGTAGTGTGTGGCTCACCAGTCTGTAAAGTCTCCTACGACTCCTTTCGCTGGCCACATCATAGGTTTCAAATTTAAACATCGGTAAACATCAAGAAAAAGTTGAAGACGATGAGCACCAGCCGAACTAGCATCCTGCTCACAGCTGTACAGGTGCTGGATAATAAACGTGCTGCATCAGTTTCCAACAGGAGATCAGGAGCTGTAAAATCCTTTGATTCATCTAAACTTGGCTAAATCCTGGACAGCTGACTCTTCTTCTATATGCTGAACTAATTGAGCAGAGGACTCTGGGAGAGAAGGTGAGGAGGTGTGAGCTTGAAGGACTGGTGTGACGGTGCAAATGTGAGCTGCTGCCCTGTTCCTGCGCTGGATCCCTGCTATACACCGTTCAGAGGCGGCTGCAGAGCGGCGCTGCCCGTGTTCGGGACCATGCTGACCTTGATGAGGTCAGAATATGTAGACGGACTATGACGCCTCCCCTCAGTGATGTGAGAGATGGCGCCAATCAGAGTCTGGGGCACATTACAGGACAACACTCACCATCGCCGCTGACATCACTATATATATGTGTACAGCCCGATAAATAGTAAGTAAACATTATTAATTGTGCATCAACATTAATGAGTTAGTTATTCACATATTCAAAGACAAGGACATGTGACAGGTTTACAGATACGCTTGTAAGATGTTGAAAAGGAAAACGAATGATTTCAAAATTTGCAGAGACGACCCCAAAAAAGTCGAGCGCCAGTTGCGCCAAAGGAAACGGGCAGATCACAAATCTATAAGGAGCTCAGCACCTGGAAACTGTGAGTAACACCTGAGCCGTCCTGCAAAGTTTTCTTTTTACAGCTATTAAGCTATTAGTTTGTCACCTGCCCAACAAGAAACGACAGAACTATTGATTTGTTTATTGCAACATTAAAGACAGTTATTCTTCCACTGCTCTGCCACCACTTGGCAGCTCGGACCATAACCTGGTGCTGCTAACGACAAAATATAACACACTGGCCCATAAGCAGCCAACTTCCACTAAATCAGTCCGTGTGTGGTCTGAGGACAAATGTGAGGAGTTAAGAGCCTGTTTTGACTGCACAGACTGGTCTGTATTTACTGATGAGGACAATTCTAATAGGATTGATGAAGTGGCTGAATGTGTTACTGATTATATTAATTTTTGTACTGCTATGATCATCCCGTGTAAGACCATCAAAGTGTT
The DNA here is from genome assembly GCF_006386435.1 of Epinephelus moara. Lineage (NCBI taxonomy): Eukaryota > Metazoa > Chordata > Actinopteri > Perciformes > Serranidae > Epinephelus > Epinephelus moara. The sequence continues at coordinate 1,192,916 of NC_065512.1, forward strand.
TTCAAACAATAAGCCATGGGTTACTAAAGAAATCAAGAATGCTATTAATATCAAGAAGGCTGCTTTCATGAGCAGAGATAAGGAGGAAATTAAATTGGCGCAGAAAAATCTTAAGCGGTCATAAGACAGGGAAAGAATAATTTTAAGGAGAGGGTAGAAAATAAACTACAGGTATGTGACTCTAAGGGTCTATGGATGGGCTTAAAGTCTATGACTGCTTATGGTCCTGCTAATTCTAACCTCAGAGAGGGAACTTTTACACCTGATGAGGCTAATCAATTCTTTGCCCGTTTTGACACCTCCGACCTTTCACAGAAGGTTTCTCTAACTCACCCCATCCTCTCCTCGGAGGGTAGGCCCACTCCTTGTCCCCCTATAACTGTTACAGTTGATGAGGTACAATCCCAGCTTAAACGGCTTAATGTAAATAAAGCCCCCGGTCCGGATGGGGTCATGCCACGTGTCCTTAAAGTATGTGCTGATGGACTGTGCACAGTTTTCCACTACTTGTTCTCTCTTTCTCTGTCCTTGTCTAAGATTCCAGATATTTGGAAAACGTCATGTATTGTGCCAGTGCCTAAAAAACCAAATGCCAGGGCACTTAAAGATCTTAGACCTATTGCTTTAACCTCACATGTAATGAAGTGCTTTGAGAGGACTGTCCTGGGGCATTTAAAGAGGCAGGTCTGTGCCTTTCAGGACCCGCTTCAATTTGCATATAGAGCAGGTGTAGGTGTGGATGATGCCCTTCTGTACCTGCTACACAGAGTATATAGTCATCTGGAACTGAGTAGTGCATGTATTAGAATAATGTTTTTTGACTTTTCTAATGCTTTTAACACACTACAGCCACAGATCTTAGCTAGTAAGCTTTTTAACTATAACCTCAATAGCTCCACTATTGCTTGGGTCACTGATTACCTCACAGGTAGGCCTCAGTATGTGAGGCTTCATGGCAGCAGATCAGAAACTGTTACTACAAGCACTGGGGCACCACAGGGTACAGTTTTATCTCCGTTTTTATTTACGCTGTACACATCTGACTGCAGGCACAGAACTAATTCTTGTCATTTACAGAAGTTTTCTGATGACTCTGCCCTAGTTGGCTATATCTTTAATAATGACAATGTAGCCTATCAAAAAGAAGTGGACAGTTTTGTCAGTTGGTGTGAGGAAGCCCACCTTATTCTTAATGTAGGCAAGACAAAGGAGCTTATCATTGATATGAGAAGGAAAAAACCTGAAGCAACTCCTATTTTGATTAAAGGACAGTCTGTAGAGATTGTACCCTCATATAAATATCTGGGTGTGCATGTGGACTGTAAACTGGACTGGAAGATGAACTCTAACGCTATTTTTAAGAAGGCACAGTCCAGATTATTTTTCTTGAGGAAACTCAGATCATTTGACATCAGCAGATCTCTTCTAAATGTCTTTTATAATGGTATTTTAGCAAGTGTCCTTTTTTATGCGGTTGTTTGTTGGGGTGGCAGCCTAAAATTGGAGGACAGGAACAGGATCAACAAACTTATTAGAAAGGCGGGATCTGTTATTGGTATGAGCCCTGCTTCTCTGGAGGTCATAACAGAGCAGAGGACTAGGAGGAAGCTTAGAGCTATCTTGTCTCAGGATGATCACCCCCTGCGTAGCACTTTTGTTAGAAGTGGCAGAAGTAAGCGGCTTCTTTTGCCCAGATGCTCCACAGAAAGATTGAGGAAGTCCTTTGTTTCTGCAGCAACCAGGCTTTTTAATTTGGATTGCTGATGTCATGTCTTGCTGCTATACTAGTCCTTGAACATTGCACTTTAAACTTTAAATTGTAGCTACACTCTCTTGCTGTTATAACTTGCTGCTATATTTGCTTGTACATTGTACTTTTAAATTGCATTTGTACTCTTTTTATTCTTTATTTTTATTTTTTTTATTTTTTCTGGTCATTTTGCTATTGTTGTATTGGACCACTGCACTCCTAGGTGATGTTGTTGTATATGTATGTTTTGTCTATGTCTTGTTGTTGTACTGTATGTTGGCCATGGTGGCAATCCAGTTTCCCCCTTGGAGATTATTAAAGTTAATCCAATCCAATCCAATTAAGGCCGATGTTACTGTGCTGCAACTGTCCAAGCTTCAATCAAACCCAGATATTTCTCATTGAAGCTTCGATGCCCAAAATCTGATATGCAGGACACTGAGGTTTGACACCCGACCCGACTTATAACGCTCCGTTAGAAGGGACCTCTCCTGTCTGTCATCGAGTGTCACAAGAAGGTTTTCGTGGCACTGTGACAGTATTTCTTTCTGTAATATGTTGCTGTTTTTAGTTGACCTGCACACTCAGCATTAAGATGCAGTTGGTTTCATGGATTCGACAGAATATTAAAATCTAATTTCTTCTTTGCCAAATTGTGCAGATGTCCAGTAGTAAACAGCTTGGCTTGTTTACTCCTCAGGCATGACGAGAATGTTACTGTCCACGCTGGCTGCTGCTGCTGCCGGTTTCATTTGGGTGCACTTCTCAGTTAAATTAAAAATAATAATTATAATTCTGGATTGTGAATTATTAATTTAAAATGATTACGGCTGACTGGCTCAATCATCTCCCCACAATGATTTGTTTAGAAGTCTTGTTGTGTGACGAAGGGTTACAGCTACAGCGTACAGGGCTTCAGTGTTTCCTGTGTCAGTGTTCAGTATGTTCGGCCAGCTCAGGGTCTCGTCTCAGCGTCTCGTCTCGGCTGCGGTCCTTTGGCTGAGACATAAAGTGAAAAGTGTGAATGTGTATTAGAGTGGATGTGTGGAGAGATTAAGCCATCACCTCTGGAGCATCGCGGCACCCTCCATCTCCCTTATCACAGCAGATTGGTCCAAATGAGCTCCCCATTAGCCGGCACGTCCCTTTAATCACGGCGCCTCTGAGGGCCATCGCCTGCCCGCCTGTGACGGGGAACCCAGGAGCCACTCATGCAGCCATCAATGGCAGCCTCCTTCCCCTGCTCGTCTTTATTCAACCCTAATGAAGCACTGATATCAAACGCTTAAGTGCGCTTCACCCGCTGCACTTTCACCGCCACATTATTGAATTAGGTTATCTGCCACCAATTCCCAGAGGGCAGCAGGAGATCCCCTTGAAGGAAGGAACACATGGCAAGTGTAGCAGCAGAGGATCATGGGAGGTACCCAGACTTTTTCTTTTTTGGTCGTACTACAACTGAGGACGACACGTTTATGCACTCAGGGCTGAAAATAACAATTATTTCCAAGAAGAAATTCACCTCATGCTGCTGTTTGGGCACGACACGTATATATTCTTACTAGCCATGCTTGAAAACGACCTTTGAATGAGCTGCATGGAGGTGATGATGGGAAGTAGCATCTGACTCCAAAATACTGATCCATCTACTGCATTCAGACAAGACAAATACACCAATAAGATGCCTTGAAGGTAGCGAAATAACCCAGACCAGGTGGTATGGCCGTACCTATGCCTTCGCCTGACGTGCACCTCCCCATCAATGTAACTCCACGTCACAGTGACGCAGACCTCCGGTCTGTCTCTGTATACTGAAACCATTTCCCTCAGTGGAAACAAAGCTTTGATTTACTTTAATTTCACAGATAAGAAACAATAAATTGTGAAGACAGTAAAGCCTCCACACACTGTGTGTGATTTATCCTGGCTGAAATATGAGCAGAGGAAATCTCTGCTAGCTGCTAGGCTAATTTATACAATGTAAAATACCATAGGCTTGTGCTAATAACGTTAGCATGTTGTATTTGTGGGGAAAATGTGTATTAAGCCATGTTTAATGTGTGTTTTGAATCAACTAAACTTTACAGCACTTCACAGAAACTCCACTGCCCACCAGAGTTCTGGAGGTGTAACTGCAGAGTGACACAGACACATCACCGCACAAGTTTAAATGCTCACAGCGGTGTACGCTCTGCATAGAGCTGATGCACAAGTATGAATTGTCCTTTAGTCTAATTTTTAAGGCCAATGTGGCGACATGTTACTGGTATAGAGACAGTGGCCGATGTCACAGAGTCCACACAAGAGGAGAGAACTCCAGTTCAGGAACCAAAAGTAATAAGCCGTTTTTTTTTGTGATTAATAACAATATATATTTGTTTGGGTGTCTGCATTTTGTTTTTGCGCAATTGAAGTGTGTGTGTGTGTGTGTGTGTGTGTGTGTGTGTGTGTGAGGGACAGAATTAAAAATTGATAGGTAATAAAGGAAATATGAAACATACTTTTTCTGAGAACTATGTGTATTAGTTGTTTTTTTTGTACAAACAAATGTAACACTAAAGTTAGTTACACACAAAGTGTGACAACAAAATGGTGGCTGGTGGAAGACAAAATTAATTTCTAATAGTGCTGCTAATCAGAGGAGCGTTGGTTCGATCCCCAGCTCCTCCAGATCCTGATGGGTGTAGCCTCTGTCATGGGTGTGTGTGTGTGAATGGGAGAATTTGGCATGTGAGGATTAAGGTGTGCAAAACAGGAATACCAACAACCAGTCCAACAGAAAAGATCAGATAACACATCCTTTAAAACCAGGAAGAGACGACACTGACGATATCACAAGATCCAGAACCTTAAACGATATCCAGCCTCCTGCTGCCCAGCTCTACTTTAAAGAGGGAAACAGTAAAACAGGAACACACAACACAGTCTCACAGACCCCTCTGACACTTCCATGCATATTATTTTAAAAAGCGACTGGTCACTTGTTCAGAGAGAGATTATATCTCTCAGATTACACTGATCTGTGTGTGTTGCTGGCCGTCCCACACTGGGGTAATGAGGTGTTTTGGCACATTGTGCCGCGGTATCACAGCACCACCCTCCCGTATGATGCGCCAGGTGGATGAACAAGGTTGGAGCCTGGCTGCTGCAGACTGCCAGCGTCTGGGATGAGAGGACGTGAGACAGAAAGCGAGCAGTGCCAGGGCCTGCAGAATGATGATGGATGATGGCGGCTGGAGTCACTGGCTTTGAACGATATGCTGATATGCTTATGGGCCTGGCTTCAGTGGACACAGCCAAATCCACTAATGTCCAAACTGGTTTATCACTGACGTCTACTAATGCATCGGCTCTGCTGATTATGGTCCAAATATACATCTCAGTGTGCGAGCGTTCACACACCGAGGGCTTTTCTTAGTGTGTAGCTGCTGCACACATGAACAGCAGCTACCTCATGCACAGAGTGGCCACAGAGTTTTTAGGTCCAAACAGTGAAGTGTTCTCGACTGCCCAAGATCGTCACATGACTTCGATCCAAAACAAGTAAAGAAGTGAAGCTGGCAGTCGATGCACAGCTGGCAGAGCATCACCGTGAAGACAGCTAACCTGCCTGAGTCGTTGGATTTTCAACCACATTAAAGGTGCAGTGTCTGACCACTTGGAGCAATGAGAGGCTTCAAAGATACACACAGTGGCTTAATCTAAATGATCTTTAGTGTGTGGTCTAAAGTGCATTGAGGGCGTGTCCATCTCCAGTTCTCCCACTACCTTTATAAGCACCTGCACCTGGCGCTCTGTGTTGAGCTCTGTGCTCAGAGAAAGGAACCGAACACATGCCACGTCTCTAACCGCCTGGAATACGCGAGGTCAGGCGTTGGGTGCTACTCTTGTGCCTACTTTCAAGGGGGTGGCGGTTGCGTCTGTGGTTGCTAAGCGACCATAACCGGCGTATCATAGCCTACTGACATGAAATCCTGAGTGCAGGGCTGATCCTCTCAGTTTAGCGCAGGGTGCAGTGGTGTCACTCTGGCGTTTGAGTGCACCTGCCGTGTGGAGAGGAGGAAACAGAGCTAAACTTTTGATTTCTGAAATTATCTTAAAGTTGCTGCTTCTAATGCACACATGCACACAGTGCGTCTCTTAATGCAGAGTCAGACAGCAGCTCTGCTTTCTGCTACGTTCACATTTTACTGAGTGTAATTAATATTTTCCTCATTAAAGATGTATTATTTCACCCAGTACCCATGTCCCTGTGTGTAACAAGCAGAGTGTACACATGTTGTGATCCTGTCTCAGTAGGTGCATTTTACTATGTGAATAACACGCCCTTTAAACGGCAAGAAAATACAACAACGCACCTGACCGCCCCTCATTTTAAGACCTCCATGTCCAGGTTTTGTTTTGTTATGTTATCATATTACGTCTCAGTCCGTGTGCTGTGCCAGAAGCTTCTCTGATCAGATCTGTGTTGTGTGAAACATACGTTCATCAGCTGAGGCTCATCGAGTTTATCTTAGTATTCATCAAGATGAAGACTGACGAGAGTAAAAGATTTTAAACATCAAAGACGGGCCGAGATGTTTTGGTGAGTTTTGTTTTGTTTCTGTTGAGTTTCAGTGAAGTGTGTTTCACCGTGAGTTAACGAGGCAATTAAGCTAACGTTAGTTTGAGTTCAGTGAAAGAGAGAAAGTTGAATTCAAAAGGTGTGCGGTTATATTTCTCTGTTTAATGAGGAAATAGCTGTAAGATATTCTATAACCTGCTGAGATTTCAGGAAGATATGAAGGTAGTAAAAGTCAGATACCACCCAGGCCTACTGTATACAATTTATATCCCTTTAAAATATCCCTTTGATCTGAGAATCATCTTTATATGAGGGTGAATTACAGAGTCAATAAAACACAAAGTGTTTCACTGACTGTACAAATACTGACACACTGAACTACATGAACTGAGCTACGATACAGAGGAAACACGACTCAGGGTGTCTGCAGCCACCAGACACTTGGATTTAATGCTCTTTGAGACATTTTCAAAATATTCTTAATCAAATTTAAGACTGATTCAAGCACTGCAGGTGAGTGTAAAGGTAAGTCATATATATGTAGCCCTGTGTAGAGGCAGGCCTTATGTAGGAACATGCTTCATCCATCACATCCTCACTGTGACCTCGTCACATGTCCACGTTTGCTCATGGACTTTCCACGTCCACATATGACGTCCAAGGTACCCTGGGTGTGTTGGTTGTTGACGTTCTGGGACGCCGTGTCAACTCTTTCAAAATAAAAGCACTACATCGGTACAACACCACCAACCGATGTTTTGTTCCTTCAACTTCGTTTCCCCCTGACGCCGCCAGTAACTGTTAAACAATAAAGGCTACTGGCTGCGTGTCACGCCAACGTGAAAGGACGGCTTTTTTCATTGGTGTCTGACGCCAGAAGTCACTGACCAAGTCCTGGATTTCAACGACTTCAGGGTGAGACCAGGTTGGCTTATCAGAGCGACTTAGGCAAATCTACATTTCGCTAAAAATAAAGTGCAGGAATGAAGTAAAAAGAGTTTTAGGTTCAGTGGCAGCTTTAAATATTTGTAACATCAGAGAGGTGACTTTCCTGCAAGAGTCTGACTCATTTTGACAAAAAGAAATTAGGAGATGGATAAATACAATTAGATAAAACGTTTGGTGCAGACCACACATCCAACCTTAAATATTATAATATTATAAATATATTATAACAATCAAATTCAAGACATTTTAGTATTTTTTAAGGGAGATCCTGCACCTGCAGTCTGGTCTTAAACAACTCCACAGAATAACTCATTTTAAAGCACACGCCTTGTGCACAGCTCTGTCAGCCCTTATACCTTGGTGCAGGTGATGGAAACATCAGACTGATGGTAAATAAGCACATGCACTGCACATGATGGGGTTTAGGTGCTTCTGCTTTTGATGTACTGTCATCTGAAATGTTACAAACAACATAACAATGTTTGTAACAAGATTCACTTTAAAGAAGAAGCACTTCAGCTCTTCCTGTGTGCGGTGCATCTTTTTATTTACTATAAATCCACAGTATATTTAGAGTGGATTCTCCTGTAAGCTGCATCAACCCACTGAACTGGCCGCTGAATTCATTCTGGCTCAGGGTTGCAGAGCTGCACTGCCTGCATGCAATGTCACCTTGACAGTGATGCTGCTGTGGACCCACCTGCAGTGGAGGGAAGGTGAGTGACTCTGCTCAGGCAGGTTAGTGTGAACCAGGTGGAGGACAGCGAGGCTCCGGCCAGCATCAGCACCAGGATCAGCTTCAGCATCCCTCGAATGGAGTCTGCAAACCTGCGAGTGTGTGGGAGGAGAAAAACAGTGAGGCAGAGCACAGCCTTTTGAAGATAGCGATCCTGAAATACACCACGACAAACAGCAGAGAAAATTACTGAAGTGAGTAAAGACAGCGGCTTCAGAAACAGGAGGCATCTTTCATAAAAACAACACGCAGCGCTGCAATTTCTAGATGTCTGCTTCCTCTGTGACTTGTGTCATAATCAATTACTGGAGACATGCATTGTCTCAGAGAAAGCCTAGATCATTTCCTTCTCCCACTTGTTTCTGGGAGCGTCAGTTGTACTTGTCATTACACAAGCAGAGACACTACTCCAAGAGTTGATTCAATTTGTTTCACCAGCTAAGCAGGCGGACTGGAGATGTGCATTGTAATGTATTGTGGAAGACAAGCCACCAGGCCGTTCCCAAACTCTCCCTCTTGAGCACTGCGGTTTCTCTTTGTAGCCCTTTCCAAAGCCTCATAGTTCATTAACTCCTCTGCGCTCCTCTGGGTATGCATATGTATGCTGCTGGAAGATTAGATGAAGCTACAGAAGCCTGTAGCAACAGAGAGACACTAATTACTTTTGTTTTGTTGCTCACAGACAAGATGCTTGAGAAAAGAGGGCTGAACTTGACAATGAACTTAATGCACGAGTAAGAAGAAGAGTTGGAAATGGCTGATTAGTTCAGCTAGGTTGTGAAGTTCTGTCAGTGTGCCGAGGGCCGCGGGGACGAGGGAAATCATCCTTCGGACGGATAATGAGAACGTCTCCGCTCTCAACGTTCAGCAGTGGCATTTTTAGACGACATCAACGTCTCCTGGGATTTCATGAGCTGTCACTCACAGCCTCGACTCTTTACCTCCACGTTCACAGGACATCAGCTACATACTCAAATCCCACCTCCATCACTGTGAGAGAATTTAAAGCAGGCGGAGGGTAATGTTGGATAACACAGGGCCCAACACAGACCTCTGGGGGCCAGATGAGCAGGGTTTGGTTTTGGGCCCCCCTCCACAGTGTAACATGCTGCCACTTCACACAGCACTGTGTGTAGTAAATATTAGTTTAAACACACATGATGTACAAATAACCATGTAAAGACTACAGTGGGACCTGTTAGCAGCAACTAGGGACGTCACTGGTTAACCGTTAATCAACTAACAACTGAGAATAATTTTGACTGATTACTGATATCGATCAATAGGTTGATTTTGCTTCTCTTCAGCTTACTGCACACCAACTTAGTCTGGTGGGAGCTAGCTAGCAGCGCCACTCATCTGGTGATTACTGCTAGTAACCCTGACCCAACAGTGTGGCTTTGGAAACATTGTGCCCACCCTTCGGTGATCCTACAGGTCACCACTGGGAGTAAGTGGCTCAATTTTGAGCTGCAATCCCCCATTAGCACTGTTATCCATGTTAGCACCTTTAGCAGTGTTAGCACGGCTAGTGGTGATAACATGGTCAACAATGTTAAAGGGCTTCTGTGGCTCAATTGAAAACCAGTTATTCACCAGGGTGACCTGCAGGGAGACTGACGGGTGACCACCATGCTTTACAACAGTTACCAGCAGGAATCGAGTAGCGGGAGTTTTGAGTCGTGTGGTGGATTATTGATCAGTCGATCCGATCAGAGCTGATGAGATCAGATCGATGGATGATTCTCTTATACTGACCTCCAAATGTAATTTATTTTACTTAAATCAAGGGTGGTCAGAGAAAAGCTTGTGTAGATGCTTATTCCAGTGTGTGTTCACTCTTGTTCTTTAATCTCGTTTAACGTAACCTATCTAATACACCTGCAAAAGTGTTTTTACCACAGAATCCTGGGAATGGTTATTTCATGGGGGACAGTAAACTCCTTCATCTACCCAAATTTTTCATTTCACACATCTCTAAGCTTATTATTTTTGTCACGATTTTCTGGCAAAAAATGGCACAACATGTCATCAGGTTTTAGAAAAAACTAGTAAATCCCTGTGCACAGCAGCGCAGTGCTTCTTCTAGGTACCAGCTGGTGCAGGATAAATCACAGTCAAAAGTTCAAAAACTTCCAGCGCACACTAGATTATCAGGATTGACACAGAGTTTATTCAAAAATGTTTAAAAACAAAAGGAGCGAACAACGCGTTTCGCATGTTGCTTCATCAGATTCGCTCTTGATTGTCATCAGGTGTGTGCTTAAATAGTCAGGGCAAGTAACAACCAGACAATCAATGATTGATTGTCTGGTTGCAACATGCAACATGCGAAACGCGCTGTTCGCTCCTTTTGTTTTTAAACATTTTTGAATAAACTCTGTGTCAATCCTGATATTCTAGTGTGCGCTGGAAGTTTTTGAACTTTTGAATGTCATCAGCTTTTGTTTAGGAAGACAAATTTCTATTCTGCTACTGTCTCTTGTTCATCAATATAAAATAATAATTTTCCTCAGGGCCTCCCAGAGACCAGGGGCCCAAAGCAACTGCTTACATTGCTGAATGGGACCGACTGTGGGCACACATGATGAATTGTGTTGGCCGTTCCTAATAAACAGATCTAAAGTCGTCATTTTTCTGTTCAAACGAAGGAGCTGATTTCTCTGGAAAAGGCTGTGGAGTCACAGGGCCAAGCGCTCGCCACTACACAGAGATGTCTGTTTCTTTGCCCACAGCTACACCCCTCAAATCTGCATCACCCATCTGCCACTGACTGGCTCATCCCTTCAGCCACCACTGGTGCCAGACAGGGATGAAATCCTTCGCCTGCACGCAGCCAAGCCCTCATCTCTTTGCGGAGAGGATCACAGGCTACTCCCCAGTATCAATTCCAATCTGATCCTCTGAGCAGGAACACCATAAGTAGCTTATTTCCTACACTAACTCTGATGGCCCCTGAGTCCACTCGATAAAGAGCTCGCTCACTGATTGGCCAGATAAGTCAGGTGCGACACAGTTTGAATCAAACTCAGCACAGTTTGGGTTTTTAAAAAACGATGGCTAACAGTTAACCAAACGCTGAATAAATATCCTGTTATCAAACGTCTTATGATTTCAAAAGGCAGCTATATTCTGTTTATTTCTACTGCCAACAGCTTTTAGAAAAACCTCAAACCTAGCAGTCGATGACACGAACAAGTCACGCCTGTGTAAACGAAGCCACAAAACCCCACTGTTCTCCAAAAACAATTATAACACATCAGTGAACCTCCACACTGTAAACCTCAGTCCATCCTGGGCACAATATTTTAATGTTAAGTCTACACAGATGATCCAGACTGTTGAAATGACCTAAAAACTTTATGTTAACTTGACACTAAAACTCTTCACTGTGAGTTCGACATCATTTATTTATCTTACTATATAATGACGAAAACTCTGTCTGTGTGTCTGTTCCATGTTTTTCCTATCTGTGCAGCAGAGCACCGCAGCACCTCCACGGACTATTACATCCAGACGGTCCCGCTGTTTCCTCCGCAGGCTCCACTTCACTCAGCTGCCCGATAAACCCGCTGCTTCTTCCCACTTTAACCTGAATAACAAACCAGGGCTCGGTGCTCCGGTTGGATCCAAACGGAGAGCCGGGGCTAGCTCAGAGACTAGCGGAGGCTAACTGGCTGTGCTTCCCTCCGGTCATGCTGCGGCTAACGCTCCGCTAGCCGCTCCCAGCTAGCTCCGGTTTGTTATTCAGGTTAAAGTGTGAAGAAGCAGCGGGTCTGTGGGGCAGCTGAGTGAAGTGGAGCCTGAGGAGGAAGCACCGGTTAGCCCCGGTTTCACTACAGGCAGATTCACTCGCTACAGGGGCGAGGAAATAAAACCTGAACAGCCAATCAGAGTGATCTCTCTCACCGACAAGCTCCGCCACCGATTCAACATGCTCAATCGGCCGAAAAGCCGCCGACGCCGAAGTGCCGACGGTGCGGGACACACCGCAAAAACTAGGGCGACAGACACTCACCGACGGCCCGACTTTGGTCGACGGCCGACCGTTGGCTTGGTGTGTCAGGGCCTTAATTCCTGGAGGGAGTGATAATGACTGATTCTGTAATTCTGTGAAACCACCATCTTTTCCGAGATGGTTATTGTACCGTGAAAATCTTATACTGTTGCAATCCTATATATGAAAATTCCACAAAACATGTCTTCAGTTTATTCAACTGAAGAAAACAGGTGCCTTAAGGAGAAAGTTTGGGAGCTGCTGCTTTAGAGCACCAAACTTTGGATTATTCAAATGTTGAAAACAATTGAGAACAAAATCGTTATTTACTTCTGTTTCAGTAAGGAGTGTAAAAAACTACAGTGACCAGCTGCTTCAAGAAACTGCTGCGCCTTCTGCAAAAATATGTGATCACTGATTAAAATCGTCTTTAGTAGAAACAATTCTCGCCACAGACAGGGTAGTTAGAGAGTGTTAGGTTTTGGTGTTTTCACCAGATTTGTTGTCAAAAATATAAAATCTGGGGCACCCAGCAGCCCGGTGGGTAGAGTGGGCGTCCCGTGCATAAAGGCAATGTCCCTGCTGCAGCAGTCGTGGGTTTGATTCCAGCCTGCAGCCCTTTACTGCATGTCACCCCCCCTTCATGCTGAAGTCTGTCCTGTCTAATAAAAGCAAACCCTGAGAAAATATTCTTTAAAAAAACCCCATAACATCCAGAATACTGCTGAATCAGAAAACACTGAGGTTCTTCACGCCTGCGGTGATGTAATCCAGCGCTGTGTCACTGTACTCAGTGAGTAAAGAGGGTCGTGTCATCTCAGGAGGTAACGGCAGAATTAAAAGTCTATCTTTTACACTGCTCTAACAGGATTTATTGGCCATAAAGATAGCATCATTTAAGTCATGTAGAATCAGATTAAACGCTCTGCTCTCCCGGGGCCTGCGGGAAATGATGAAATATCATCTTCACTATGATATTATCAATCGAGCCTGTCTACGTTTTTTCTTTTCTCTGTGAGGGACATGCAGTAAATAACCAAATAGTAGATGCAGCCGGTCTGATACGGTGACCATGCAGACGCACAGTGTCTCCATTTGAGGGCAAAACAAATTAGGCAGCGGCTGATGCTCATTTGTGTTTGCTCTATCTCATCTCATTAACCTGGAGTATTGTCTGGCTCAGACCTTTGTGATATGAAGGACAATAACCTGCATCTTTTCCTGGAGCTTGTAATGGGAAGATAACGAGGGATGCTTGTTAGTTATTCTCTCCACCCTCTTCCAAAGTGCAACTTTCGTCCAACCACAACAATTAAACAGCTCCCAGATTGTTTGTCAAACGTCTCAGTGATGAGCGCCACACCTCGGAGCATCCACCACAGTGAGCCCCCCCCTCCCCGCCATTCAACCATCCGCCAACAACTCACAGGCAGAGAAATGTTTGCAAGCAGCTTGTTTTTTTTTTTTTGGCAAAGTGCAAGTGCTAATCCCCGAAGAAATTTAGCTTTGCAGGACTATAGGCCACTCAAAATGTGAAACTGCAACACCTGCAGCACAGACAGCATTTAGAGGAGGCCATTTTGTGCCCCCTGTAGCAAACTGTGCTCAGCGTTGGCTCGGCTCTGTGCTGGCTGCAGAGAGAGGGACAGCTCGTGGCAAATAATATGTCACATCTTGACATTAACATCTTAAAAGCTGCCAGTGGGTGAGACGAGGGACAGAGACTGCTCTCTGCTCAGTTCATTACCACAAGCTTTCCTGGGAAAGTATCTAATGATGCCATATTGCAGCAAGTTGATGAAGAAGAGGGAAAAAAAGCAGAGGGAAGCAGCTTTTAGTTTTAAGGGAGGAAGAGGAAATTAAATATACTGTTTAATTTCTCCTGTTTCTGCTGCTTTAAAACATTTCCCCTGTCTGACGGCGTCTCAGGGCTCAGCTCCCTGCGGACGCCACTAATCAAAGAGAAAAAGAAGGGAGAATTTCTGCTTCGTGGTCGTCTGACAGTGACAGCCACACAAACTGCAGTTTACATCCACGTCTGTCCAGGACGAAGGAATTTAACAAAGGCATTAGGTGGACTTTTTGGTGAACCATGGATGCTTCACAAGTCTCTTTTACACTGACTATTGAATTGACTGTTATTCTGCTGCGCCATTCTGTATAAAAGGTCGAGCACGGCATGGGGGGGGCAGAGCCAGATCAACGACTGTGTAGAAAGTGTGACGTTAGGAGATTTATAAAAGCAGCTACAAGCAGTTAGCGGCTAACTCAAAGAAGAAGAAAAGCAGCCAAAAATGTCCACAAACTGGGGAGACAGTGACATCCAGGAGCTCCTCACCCTCCGGACAGAGGATGAGATCAGCCACCATATAACAGGGACGGAAAATTATTGTCTTTGTCATCAATCAATCCATTTTTAACCGCTTATCTGAGGCCGGGTCTCAGGAGCAGCAGGCTGAGCAAGGCACCCCAGACGTCTCTCTCCCCAGCAACGCTCTTCAGCTCCTCCTGGAGGACCCCGAGGTGTTCCCAGACCAGATGAGATCTATAATCCCTCCAGTGTGTTCTGGCTCTGCCCCGGGGCCTCCTACCAGCTGGACCAGGAGGACCCTGATCAGATGTTGAACCACCTCAACATGAAGGAGCAGCGGCTCTACACCGAGCTCCCTCCAGATGTCCGAGCTCCAGAGGAAAGTCATTTCGGCTGCATCCCCGATCTTTTCCTTTCTGTCACTACCCAGAGCTCATGACCATAGCTGAGGGTCAGGAGGTTGAGGTTTGCCAGGTTATACCATTGTAACTGTTTAGAAAGTGCTGCCTGACACATATTTTATATGTCACACTGGACGCCGACGCTGTTGTGTCACACGCCACGCTTTCTCTCCAGAGTGATTTGCTGCAGAGGTTGGACGATGTATCATCATATATGTTGAGGATGACAGTGGGAAGACAAACGAACCCAAAGGACAATACAGGCCAATCGGAGGCAGAGTAGGACGTCGTCTGCCTTCACCACAGTCAGAAGGTCACATAACTTCTTTCTGCATCATAGTTGGCCATCTTTTTTAGTCAAATGGGTTTTTTGGAGGGATTCTTTCGAGGACAAGGACACAGGGTGTCCTCTGTTGTCAAGTCCCCTGAGGCAAATCATGATATGTGGTTTTGGGCTACATCTCAAATCAAATGGAATAAAATCAAATGGAAAACCCTCCATGCAGTGGTGAAGTGTGGCCTGTGGCGGGCTGCTGTGCAGTGCCTATAAAAAGCTGAGGCGGCCGCTCCGAGCCGTGGCTGTTTGATTCTGCAGCAAAGTGCGACCAAAACAAAAATCTGGGATTGTTTAAGTTTGAGCAGAGAAAACCTGCAGCCAATCAGCAAACAGAGTTTTAGACTCCTGCGACACGTTGACCTGTGTTACTAAGAATTTCTTCCCACCTGAAACCCATGAATACACCTCCTGACCGACAAGCGGCGAGCCCGGCTGTGCCTCTGCTTGGTGTGTCTTTGGTGTAACAGGCTGTCGAAGAAACGAGCTTTCAGTTGAATGGGACATTTTATGGACTAGTGGGGCTTCAGTATCAGTCCCCAGCAGAGGTACAGCTACGGAAGCTTTCTGTGGTTTTACCGGACCGCTCTGACACTGATCTGTGTCTGTGCAGTGAAATGTGAGGTGGAGAAACACACATGAATTCAGATATCACATGGTCTGTGATACATATCTGTTATACGCCGACATATTAAAGTGACCTGATCTGACTGGAGAAAGTGATGTCACATTTGCTGGTAATGTAATGGTACCGAACCCAAACAACCACCTTTAGCATATGTGAACAGTTGCACATACATGAAGAGTGAACGCCACGCTGCCTTTAAAGCCGAATTTCATTTAACTACCAACTGTTGCAGCACAGAGAGACTAATCAATCCCTCCAGTGACTCAGAGTCTATATAATCAACACCAATAATTCAACAGCTCTGTTTACATACACTTTCATCTCCCGCTGCAAACAGCTTCATTGATTAACAGTGGGAGTTATGGGCTCATTTCCCTGATTACAGCTTAAAGAAAACAGTGGACCTGTCTGTAAGTGCTGATTGGGCCTCAGCCTGCGATAAACACACATCCGCCGGAGCACGAACGAGTCCCATGCTTTTGCAGACTCCACACTTTGTCTTTGCGGTGCGGCTCCCGATCCATCAATGGAGGTGAAGTGGCTGTTGCATTAGCTTCTATTCCCCATTCCCTCCCTGTACTTTATCACAGTGATGCTGGATCAGATCATATATTAAAAGAGAGTAGATGAGATTAGAGGAGCCAGGGAGAGACCCAATTTAACCCCCGCCTGTTCTTTATATGAGATGTATTAGTTATTAATAATGCTGTAAACAATACAGCTCTCAGAGTGTCAGGGGGATAAACTCCAGTACAATATGTTTGCATGCTGGTGACTGGGGGTTTCCACTGTGAGAGAAAATCAAAGGCACCAGTTTCTAATCTTGTTTGTGCTGCAATGAGTCAGTGCTATCAAACAACATGAAGTGATTGTTTCCATGATTAATCAATTAAAGGACACTTTGTTCACAGCTGTCTACGTGTGATGTCACAACAGAAGAACTTCCTGTAAACAGATGCTTCTGACAGTGTGTCAACGGTCCTGTTTGTATCAAAGGAAGAGTTTGGATGTTTTTAAAGTGGGGTTACATGAGATTCTTATCTACAGTCAGAGATTACAGCCCTGTCTCCACCAGACACTTTCAGTCCAGCACCTTTGGAACCAGCAGTAAGCCTTCAGACATGGTACCTAGACCCTCGGTCTGTTCAGACAGTCCTCTTAAATGTGGGCGGGGTTGTTGTCACTCACTGCTCCGTCCAGCACTCGCTGTATTTCCTCATCAGCGGTGACACAGATGGAAGTCTGCACCTGGTTTATCGTCCACAGAACGAGGCTGCACGCCCACATTTTCAGAACAAAATAGAACAGGCTGCAGTGAGAGTCTCTCTCCATGGGATATTTAAAAATAGCAGCTTTGTGCATTTAGTCCTTCTCAGGCAAGCTCAGGGGTTTAGTGTTGCTGTAGCCCACAGGAAGTGAGGATTAGAATATATGACCTTCACATAATCCGCTCCAAATTAATCTATATTTTTAAAGTCATTACTAAAAGTGTGTGTCATATAAAAACTAAAGTGATGGTCAAAGTTGTCACAGTGAAATTTAAGGTGTGCTGATGGATTCACGTCATCAACTCATGCATTGAGTAACATTACAAGTTAACGTTCCACCTTAAAAGTTGCCGGCAGTCGGCCCAGTGAATGAAGTTATTTTTTTCTCTTTCATTTTATAGTTGTAGTTTACTGATGTATGAACAGAGGTTACATAAAACCAGCGTGACCGTCCTCTACTGACCAATCAGACTGCAGAGTTTCTAGCTCCACCTTTTGGTACCAGATCTGTGTGCTAGGTACCCCAACAGAGGGGGGACCAAACATGGGGACGCTAAGGAACGCTTCTGTTGGTACCATCCACAACTTTTACTGTGGGAACAGAAACAATGAACTGAACCATAAAAACACCTGTGTGTTATCTCTGTGTATTCTTGTGCTATTTCCCTGTTTTTTTCTAACTACACAGACGATCTAAAAGTTGAAAACATTTGAGTTAGTTCATCTCCTTCACCTTTGTCTCAGTCTAACCCAGCGGTTCAAACTTTGGTGGCTCGTGGCCCCTTTAAATGAAGAAATGTCTCCTGACGTGTGACCCAGGTGGAATGAATCTACGAGCTGTGAACAGTTCAGCTGAGAGGTGATTTTTTTCCTCCTGAGTGTTTCATTTGAATCATTACAGATGTGAAGGTGTGAAACTAGTCACTATTTTACAAGGAAAGAAAAGTCTGAACTCACTCTGTGCAGCAGGAATAGAAATGTTCTTATTCTTCTCCTTTTATCATCTCCATCCTCAGATTGATCTTGTAACCCTCCAGCTGGTCCTGACCCCGGCTTGTAAAGCACTTATATTAATTATTTACCAGAGCAAATTATTCTTTATAGTTCCTCCAACAAACACATTTCCTTTCCTCTAAGGTCAGCGTTTTAAAATCAGGATGCTTGAAGCCTAACACAGGTTTTATAAACTCCTTCTTGTTGTGGTCACTGTGTGAACAACCCGTCCTGTTTTCTGACCATCTTACAATCAGCTGCAGGGAGGGTCTGCTGATGTAAATGAGGGGTTACGGTTAATGCTTATTTTCTAATGTGATGCCTCAGCAGGTCTGTGCAGTTTTCACTGAGCTGCACGGACACTATGAGTCTGATAATTAGACAGAGTAGCCGTTTTGCTTTCACTTAAACGTTGAAGAAACTAAGAGATGAGACAGTGATTCAGAGGTCAGAGAGCGGGCCGCAGTGCTGCTGCATTTATGTTCACTTTTAAAGTTACTTTGAGCCATACTCAGAAGTCAGGGAACAAACACTCTCATGACAACATGGATGAGGAGGATGTGTGTAAGGACACACAGATTATCCACCGAGAGCCTCCGACCTCTAGGGGCCTCCAAATCCTCATCAGCTGTGGCCTTATCCTGTTGCTATTTTTAAATAATAATCAAACCACATGAGTTACGTGAGTGTGTGTGTGATGAAATACAAAACAATGAATTCAGTTATTTTGGAAGTACTATTTGCAAATAAAGCCCCGTCATGACAGCGGGGTGAACACGCTAATTTTTTGCTGCTTTTCCAGCACAATGCAGTGACACGCCGTCACAAAACCTTCTGTCTCTGTCCAAGCAGCGTTTAGTCATCTTTACAAATAAGTCGGCACCGAGTTTGAAAGAAAGCCAGAATAATGACAAAAAAAGTGACCACCTCCATGCTTATTTCTACTGTTTATTAACCAGTTTTCCAGTGCATTCGTGACACTGAACGTGACACATCAGCTGGTTTTCCCACACTTAAAAACCTGCATGTATGCACTAATTTTGGTGGAAAATGGGTCTAAGAAAATTATTGGTTTGCTGGCTACAGTGATAACTTTGTTGACATAAACTATGACGAAAATTGTTAGTCAGCGCCCTTTTTTCATGAAAATGAGACAATGACGAGCTAAAAACAGATCTTCGATCTTCGATCTCGAGCACAGTACTCATTAAGATACAGGGGAGTACAATTGTGGAACATCAACCATTACTTATTATGTGCCTCTATGTCTTTGTCAGTATATAAGACGAAACTAAAAACTGCTTTGATGACCACAAGATTCTATAACTGAATAACGCCACGTATAGGGTGATATGTTTCTGCCTGCCTCAAGATGTAAAATGTTATTTTATATTTTTATTCTTATTATAATCAATTGTCCACTTTTGTTTATTGTTCGTTATTGTGTATGTTTTGTTTTTCATTATTTTTTGCATAGTTCGTCTAGGTGAGGTTTCTTAGCATAAGCCTGTAATGGGTTTCTCTCACCTGCACATGCTATGTATGACTATATTACTTCTATGTTCTGTTTTCTTATTTCATATGTGCAAATAAATGAAATGAAATCTTGTTAATAAAAACTAATTTGAAACTAATTTGTCTGAGACGTGACAGAAATGTTGGTGGTGGACTGTCGGACATGGAAAGCTGAGAAGGGCCGTGCTTGTAATGATCTTCAGATGCCTGATGAGCGACAGGCTGGTAAACTCCAGTAAATAGTCTGCACCAGGATGTTTGGGTTGGTGTGAGTTGTGAGCTGTAACTCAGCAGTATATAATCAGCCGTGTGTGTCTGACTGTGGATGGTGGAGCTGCTGAATGGATCTGTGGAGTTTGTTAGCTGCAGCGGTGGCTGTTAGCAGCTAGCTCTGCTCAACGGCAGCGGAGCAAGCAGCCAGCAGGCGCCAGATTTTGCTTGTAAACAGCCCAGCACCATTCATTTTAGACATGGAGCATCTTATTTCACGATTGTTCAGTTTTATTCACAGACATATTCTGAGCCTGAAACATGTCTTTGGACTGTTGCTTCACCTCAGTAACATCACCGTTATGTGTTTAAGGATCCTGATGGTTAATGTGGTTAATGCTGACATCACTTGCAGTGACATCTGCTCTAGTCCTTTTGGGTTCTGCCAGTGTTGCATGTGTTCATAGAGCCAGCAGCAGCAGCGACCCACAGTGAGGATAGAAACAGAGGGCTCAGCAGGGACGGAGCACCTGCTGCAGCAAGCCAACACCGTCTGCAGTCATTTTGACTTGACCAGCAGACTTCACTTCAGCTGATTGGCTGTTGAAACAGATGACGTGCTTTAAAACCAGCCGCCGGCCATTTGACCAGCTGAGTGTCAGGTGACACCATCTGCCAGCTTGAGTCAAGCTCAGCAGTATGTTCGTGTATGTCATTGAGCTTCACACTGTACGTTGATGTGCTGATATTGTTGCTGCTGGCCCAGTAAAGTTGCAATCATGTGGTGTAAATCCAGTGTGACAGATGGTGTTAATATCGTCTTCAGGTTGTGATCACAGGCTGAAGCCTGTCAGTGTGAATCCTGAATAAACTACAGGTGTTTCCAACAGATAGTTCCCAACACACCTATAACCCCCCCAGAGGGTCCACCTATAGTCAGGTCGATGGCGTCTGTTTGTAGGAGATGTTAATTAGTTAGCAGAGAGGGATCGATATCACACGAGTGGTTGAGATATGTGTATGTTTTCTTGACTTGCTTGGACAATCTAGATCCAGCGATCATGTGGCAGTCACACAATACAAGCAGCTTGGTATGCACGAGCTTACCTGGCCATCGCCACTCCAAACACACATCCACCAACAGTCGACCAGAAGCCGATCCAACCCGCGTCCACCTGTGTGTCAGGAAAGAGGAGGAGGATGGTGGGGTAGAGCGGGAGGAGGAGAGAGAAAGGGTGGAGGAAACAGAATTATTCAGTGTTCAACATGCAGTGCGTGACTGTGAGGACAGAGTGAGACAGAGAGCAGGCACCAAGTGTCTGAGGTCTGCGGAGGCCTGTCAATCACTGCGTCAGGTAAACACAGCTGCATATATGTGTGTGCGTGTGTGTGTGTGTGTGTGTGTGTGTGTGTGAGGTTGTTGTCCTGATTTATTTACACGGATGTGAAGGCGCACGCTCGGCCTTAAACTCCAGAGAAAGGACGTCACGGCTGAGGGACTGCAGCAGAATCAGTATGAGGTAAAGTGCAGCACACGTGCGCGCACACACACACACACACACACACACACACACACACACACGGAAAACCAATCAGTGTGTAGCATCCAGGCGAGAACGTCTCCGAGTGCCAATGAAGGTGTTTGGTTCCCATCAATCTCCCCGAGGCAATAACTCACATTCAACCAAATCCAACCAGATGGAGGATGAGACAGCAGGGAGCAGAATCTTAAGTAGGATCTGATGCTTTTTGCTTAATCATACTCCGCATCGACCTGTCATGAAAGTCTATAACGAAGAAAAGTGGACTATCAAAGTTATTAAATGTAAAATATCTTCTGGCTTACTGAGTGATGAATGTTAAAATGTCGTTATATTTTCTGTGTGGGCCGACCCGCCTGCAAGATGCCTGCCTGAATGGCCCGAGGCAGCTCGGCGAGGTGAACAGCGTCCTCCTCCTCCTCCCCCCGAGTAAACGAGGAGGACCAACAATATTTGATTCACTTAAACCACCCACCACCCTGTGGCACCTATAACTGCTGCTTATTATCTATATAGGCCGCGCAGCACCAATGTGAGGGTTTCTAAGGCGTGTAATGTCACATCAGTTTGTGCACCAATTTAGGAAGCTAAACACAAATTGCTTGCCAAGCCATTTCAATTCTGAGATGCAAATGACTGTGTTTCATGTGCGGGTGGAGAGTTAATTAACTGCAGTATTCTTAGTGCCTTGGAACCCAAAAAAAGGCCAGATTTGAAGCTTAATCATGTCTGCTATGTTGCGACTGTGTCGGTAAATTGGAGCTGACTGGTGTCAAGGTAGGCAGAGCCAGGACTCAAGGCTGTCGACACGTCAACGTGTTTGTTTTCACTAATTCTCTCTCTCAATCTCTTCTTGTAAGCCATTTTAAGCCAATAATCAAAGACCTTATCCTGAGCTTTGCTTCGACATGGTATTCCTACACCGACTCACATCATGTAATCCCAGGAAATCCACAAAACAGTCTTTAATAGGGAGGAAGTGCTGCGTCTGAAGGCAGAGCATGCATCCTGATGGAGTTAAACAGAGCTCCAGAAGTTCACGACTGATTCTGTAATCGAATAAAAAAAAGCAATCAAACTAAAAGAAGCAGGACACGTTGGATCAGCCTCCCAGTTCTGTCAATTCTAAATGGCTACTCTCCATTAAGGCAACAATTGAGCGCAGTGAGGCACCTGTTTCCTGAGTCATATTCATTATGGTGATGCTGAGCTCTACTCTTAATCCTCCTGTCTGCAGATCGAGCACATTTCCTCCAACACAGCTCGCACATTAAAACACAGGAGTGTCCTAAAAGATCCCGAGTCTCAATCAGATCCAAACTCAGGGTTCCTTCCTCTGCGGTTTTATAATGAATATTCAAAAATGCATCAAGCGTCCCCCCTAAATTAACTGATGAAAACTATGAAGATACAAGAGTCACCGCCCCATGGTTGTATGACTCCGCCCACCAGTCCACCCTGTGGTTGTATGACTCCGCCCACCAGTCCACCCCATGGTTGTATGACTACGCCCACCAGTCCACCCTGTGGTTGTATGACTCCGCCCACCAGTCCACCCCGTGGTTGTATGACTCCACCCACCAGTCCACCCTGTGGTTGTATGACTCCGCCCACCAGTCCACCCTGTGGTTGTAT
>NC_065512.1:1216062-1225970 GCF_006386435.1 Epinephelus moara
TTTGCTTATATTCTTGAAGCAGCAGTACGACAACAACCTTGTTCTGCTAATGCTTCGTCTGTTGAGGAGGAGAAGGGAGATAGAAGACCGTGCTGTGGCGAATGGAAACCAGTGAGTGCAACGAGTCTGACTGCTCTATCTCAGCCCGTTGCTATGCAGCCCGTTGCTATGTGCGCTATATACGTCATTGCGCCAGAAGTGCAAGGAAACGAGCATGTGCAGAAAGACCGGAATGAACTTAAAGAGGAATGAGTGTATACAAGTGCGAGAAATTCTTTCATTCAGAATTAGAAACGGAATATTCCAGCCCCTTACATCGGATTGAATTTTCAATCGCATTGGCCGTTTTCATTCTGAATCAGGTGTTTACAAGATCACTTTTAATAGGAATGAACTTTGATTCTGAATGAAAAGGGAATTAAACTGTCCATGTAAACGCACTCAATGATACTGACACATAACTAATTTGGCAGCCTATTGTTATAATGCAGTTGAGCAGAGTTGTTTTTCAGGCTGTGACGTACAGACGTAGAAGCAGCTCTGCGTAGGACTGTGTTCAGCTGCACGCCATACTTCTTGCCTTGCTTTCGGTGATGTTAAGCTCCCTCTGACGCTCTGGGGCAAGAGTCTGGAAACTCTCCTTTTTCCCCACACTTATCCAGACCTGGAAATGACTAAAATCAAATTCCGTACTTTTAAATACTGCATAGGAACTCTACAAAATTAGAGCCTTTATCTGAGTGTTGACCATCTTGTTCCTACTGTCCACAAACACAACGGACAGAATGCTGTCAAACGTTACAGGACGGATGGACTGACTGAATAATTCACAATCTCAGGCACAGCACTGAAACAGGGATGGCAGTGAAACCGCTGAGACGTGCCCGTGTAAAAGAAAACAGCCCGACTGTTGTTTCTATTTCTGTTTTTGGGCCGAGTGTTGAGCTCAGTGTCTGCAGGGCTGGAGTCAGTGTGAGAGGCCTGGAGAGGCAGCACTCCTCTCTACTTACTGGGAAACACTAACTGGATGGAAGTGAACTCTTTCACTCGGGGCAGCAGCTCGCTCAGCAGCTCTAAAGGGGGGATATCCACCTGGCAGAGAACCACAGAGCCTCAGAGCTGTATCTCATCTGAACGACTTCATACTCAGCTACAAGCTGCCCGGGCTACGCTACACGCCAAGAGAACTAAATCATCCTCAGGAAGTCATTAGGCGAACGCTCTCAGCTGCTCTGCTTTATCTACAGATTCTTTACATCACATCAGAAACAGAATTAAACAACAAGGTTAAACTCCCAACGGCCATGAAGAATTTACTTGACTTCCTGCCAGGAATGTGCACGCAGCTCTCACTCATGTAGACCAGGGGAAACTGGGAAAACTCATAAATCCTCCAGTGTTTTAGCTTAAATAAAAAAAAAAAAGCTGGTGCATTTTTCCACAGCCGAGACAAAATCCACATCCCTCTGAATCTTCAGGTTGACCATCGAGTCACTGTCTCTGACTTCTGCTTCAGGAGGGGACCTCAACTTCTCTGGTCGAGGAGAGGCAACACCATGGCAACACGAAGCAAACAATTGAGACCCAAAGGTGCTGGAATCTGTATCTTACCCTTGTCTTTTCCTCACCTCGTGTCGTTCTCATGTGTTTGCCTCACATTCAGAATCAAGAGCTCAGGCTGAAAGGCTGTTTTTAGGCACAACATTAAGCTCTAGCACCAAGCAGTGGTAGCTGCCGCTCACACTTTCCAACCATCTTAACAAAGGACACACTCAGTTTCATAAATATGCATTTTACAGACACATCTGGTGTTGTAACATTAGTCTTTAAATAAAGTTTGTTGCCTCTAGTCTGTGTGCTGCAGTTTACTTTGGAAGTCTCTCCGGATACTCTGAGAACATCTGACAGGCCTGCTGTTCCTCGTGAGGCAGTTGAAGCACACTACGCCTCTTCCTCCTTCCTACTCTGCCTCTGATTGGCTCACCCTGACATCCTAACCCTAACCACAACATATCTCACTTCTCTTGCCTAAACCCAACCAACAAAGGCAACGAGCACTTGCTCTCGTAGGAAACGCAAATTTGCATCCTCGAAAGGTCCAGATATTTTGCATGCTACATATGTAGGGAGCGTTTACGATGCATCGGCTCGCGTCTTTGAACAGTTCACACATGGGACTTGAGCCCCAGTTGGCGAGCGCCAATCAAAAGCTGAGTGATATTTTGTCTGGAAGCTCCAAAAACTGTTGTCAAGCAGAAACTCAGTGCTAAAGTCGTGAGGAGTGAGTTTGGTATGAAGAAAACAGTTCAGTTACAGCATCACCCAGTACCCAGAAAATCACCACATCACCTCCTGCTGCTCCGTTTGCAAACCAGCTGATCCTCACGTGCCTCATTTACTCACTCGATACAATACAAATTATTAAACACCTCAGGCGCATATTTAGTAAACTCCTAAAGTCTCAGCCTGACAGCTATGACCGGTGTTGGGTCAGTTTTTGGCATGTTTCCTGTGCCATCATGGCGTCAACCAGGACATCTTTTAGGATCCTCAGCTGAGGAACGGACACAAGTTAGTTTCTCCCATCCAGAGTTAGAAAGTAGGCAGTGATTTGTCTCGTCCAATGACAGCTGCTCCTGCTGCCCCACAGCTGCTCCGGTCAGTTCTCCATCAGTCTGCACGGCTGGCCCCAAAAAACAGGTGACAGAAGCATTTATATATTTTTAGGGAAAAACCCGGAAGAAACAGCTGAAAGAAAAAATGCTGACAGAGATCAACAGAGGGAGGAGAGGAGATGAAGAGATGTGGAGATAGACGAAGGATAAACGACTGCATGAAGCAGAGGTCGAGGAAAGTTGTCTGAACTCTGTAAGACTGAAAACAGCGTCTGACATCTGCAGCACAGAGGTCATTATTGGATATGAGTATGAGAGCGTGCAGCACCAGACCTGCTGCTGGAAGAGAAGAGACGGACCAGAAAAGTTGGGACGGAAAGGAAAATGCAAAAACCTGAAACTAGGACAGACAGTGTTTGTTTTGGAGACGAAGAGACCTCTGTGGATAATCCAGCTCCTGGTAAAAAACCTTTAGTTTCAGCTGGTTACAATCTGCATCACCACTAGATGCCACCAAATCCCCCTGAATGTTAAACACTGTTCCTTTAAAGGTTGTTCGATATGTTTTTACCAGGGGTGGAGGAAAAATTGATGCAGCATAGTGTCACGATATTTTTGTGAGGCAATATCGCGTCATCACACAGTGCCAGGAAGGGGTGATGAATATGGGGCGGCTGGTGGCTTAGTGTGAAGAGCAGGCGTCTCATATATGAAGGCAGTGTCCTTGCTGCAGCAGCTGCAGGCTCAACTCCAGACTCAGACCTTCCTCTCTAATAAAGCCAAAATAATCTTAAAACATAGGTTATAAACAACAACAAAACATCAGAATGGGCTATCGACCAAACTGTTATTTATTCACTGGCGTTGGGCACCATCTCTACAGACAGTGCAGATGAACCACGGCGGCTGGGAGTTGGTGCGTATGTGGGATGCATTACATCAGATCCCGATGTGGTCTGTGAGCACAAATGAAGGGAGCGCGACAGGATGTGAGCCGTGCACTTAGGCGAAAAATGAGCATACTTGCATCCTGCCCATTTGGAGCAGGGTCTGGTGTGCACAGATAGCGCTAACGAGGAGGTACACTTTGTATCCTAACACACTGACGCAGGCTGCACACACACACACACACACACACACACACACACACACACACACACACACACACACACAGAGCGACACTGGCACAGGGACAATGCAGCAATTACCAGCAAAAGAAACGAGGTGAGCACATGTGTTTGTGAGCACACCTGCATGTCACCACCCATTCTCACCCAAATGAACAAATTATTAAAAAGCATGAGGACATTAATGGAAAGTGTGTAATTGCTCTTTTGCTGTCGATGTGTTGTACACTGGCCTGAGGCTTTTACTGCATACTTTAAATTAACAGAGAAACAGTCAGAGTCTGTAACATTTCTCATAGATGGGAGAAAGATAATAAGCAGAGCACGAGAAGAGAGCGAAAAAACTCCAATGAAAATACACGGGAGTTTAGAGATGGAAGGAGGGAACAGGTCTATATATACATCACATCTTGTGTTTGTATGAAACGCTCATTTCTGTCCCTGAACAGCATCTTTCTGTGCTGTTTTTGGATCTGGCTGAATCAACAAAGCTTACAGCAGATAGGAAAACAGGATGAGCTAAAGCTGCGATTTGGGTCTGCGGGTTCATAGCGAGCTTAAACAAAAAGAAGACGCCGTATTTGCTCTTCCTCTGTTCAACTCCACGTTAAGAACAAACATCTCCACGCCTGAAGAACAGTCTTCTGCTGCACACTCGCACTCCTCCACCTCACCATGTTTAGATGCACGTCTACCTTGTTTCACTTCTTTTTTTAAGCTCAAAGTTTTTCACCCAGGAGAAATCCTGTAACACAGCTCACCTCATTGCAACACACTTTTATTCTTAACACACTTTTTATCTTCTTAACTAGCGTGGATAAAAGAAATCAGGAAGAGAGGGAAAGGAATCTTTTGAGAACAAATGAAATCTAAGAACAATTTGGTATGCGCTCTGCTGCCTCTTCACTGAGGTTTAAAGATAGAGGTGTGACGAGGAGCGTCTCATCCGCCGCTCTCCTGCGTGTGATCTCCTCTCCGCCAGCACCTGTCTGATGATAACCTTGAAAAGATCCTGCCTTTGTCTTCTGACACACTGCTGTGTCGAGACCTGGAAGATGCAAACTAGACAGAGCTTTTCCTCTGAACCTGCTCCGCACTCGCAGCCCCACTCAACTCCTCTTCCTCTCTGGTCTGTCTCAGGATGAAGACGGCGAGCAGGGATACAAACGATGGATTGCAGCTGATTGTGCTCTTCACAAACGATGGACAGAAGCTCTGAGGAGTTTTAAAGTTGAGATGAAATAAGAAATGTCTTTTTAACCCTTTCAGACCACACCTCTGAGCAAACTGTGCACCTGTGTAACAATATCTACATATAAAGTAAGAATCTCTGTCCCTCTGTCTGCCCTTCATTTATCCTGAGAGCTGTTGGTGGGTATATTGCTTGGAGGAGGAGGAGGTGCAGAAGTTGGTACACTTCAAACACCCAACACGTTCAATATTAATTAACTTTGAATAAACAAGCGAACGGCGCTCTGTGCAGTGACGGGGGCGGGGCCAGCCTGTCTTGCTGAGTGTATCTCACCAGTGTTACTGACCATGAGTAGCCACAACCTGAGTGTGTTCTTCTTTCCATACTAACTTTTAACACTAGTAACGTTACTGCCAACAAAACACCTCACATTATGTCAATGTTGGGCTGGGCGACATGATAAAATAATATCAGGAGATTCCAGGGTATTTTTGCAATCACAATATTCTTGACAATATGACAAATTAGTAAAAACATACTTAATTATTAATTTAAGAACAAAATCAGTGATGTAGTTCAACAGTTTGCTTCAAATCTTCAGTAAAAACTAAAGAAAAATGATCTTTCATTTCTTTAGTTTGTGAACAACAACAGTAACTCAGATTTAGATGCTGTCACAATATTAATAGTTCAACTAAATCACATTTAAACAAATGTCCCCAGGGATCTATACATATATATATATATAGATCATCTCTGATCATCAGGCTGTAACCTGTGACAGGCTGTGAGGAGACAGAATCACCGTGCTGCTGCCAGAGGAGCCGCCGACTGAGTTCCCTCTGAGCCTACGCCACACTTTATTACACACTACTGAAGCCCCTCCTCTTTTTGGAACCACCGCACAGTCCATCATCATGTCACTGTCAGACATGCTTGTTGTTGCCATGAGTAACAGTACAACGTCAATATGTTAACAAGTCCAAATGGCATGAGTATCACAATATGAATTTTTCACACCATATTAAAAATTATACGGATATTTTCGTTAACAGTATGATTTGGCACATCTGTAGTGGGCAGCAGCTCTGAGAACTGATCCTCAGTCAGCGGCTGCAGTGACTCGAATCCAGTCAATGCAAACCCCAACTCTGGAGGACGAGACAGTCCTGCCCCTCCACCGGATCAGCAAACTCTTAGTGTGTCTCAAATCACATACTTCCGTCAGTACACTTCCATGTAGTATATTATGTGCACTATGTACTCATTGGCGTAGTGCGCAAATTTCGACAGGGTAGTGTTGTCTCAAACCAAACACGGCCATTGTGCATTCACCAGAAATGACGACCACAAATTAGCTAGTTGTGCATTCACCAGAAATGACGACCACAAATTAGCTAGTTAGCAAACTAGCATTAGCATTCGCGTTACCAAATCATTACAGACTGCTGAATGATCCCAACAAACATACTGTTGGCTTATACCTGACAACAGTATAGTGGTGCTTAGTGCACAAACACATGTA
The DNA here is from genome assembly GCF_006386435.1 of Epinephelus moara. NCBI lineage: Eukaryota > Metazoa > Chordata > Actinopteri > Perciformes > Serranidae > Epinephelus > Epinephelus moara. The sequence goes on from NC_065512.1 coordinate 1,222,522, forward strand.
TTTGTACAATGCAGCGACGTTCACGGTCGCACAGTCCTCGGCCGCCATTTCCTGTTTGAAAAGTGGTCCCTCCCCTTCCGCTACGTAGCCAAGATGGCAACCACTGAGGGCGAGAAGTGTCCATAGTTCCACACTCAACTTTTTGACCGTTTTAAAATATTAAGAATAAGTACAGAAGAACGCGATTTGAGACAAAGCATCTCTGTTGCTGACCGCCCCCACCTCACGCCTCAGCACCATGGGTGCTTCCAGCTGCACTGCCCTCACGCTCTGGAACTACCTAACCCCGACACATCCGACAGTCTGACAACGTGACATCCTTCAAATCCCATCTGAAAAACCCACCTGTTCAAAGTGGCTTATTCACATTCACGCTAACACTGACTCTGCCCTCCCTCCCCCCTTTAAACAGTACTAGTGGTTTTATCCCAGCAACAATATGTTTGCCAATTCAGTCTCTTGTTACACAAGTCATTCAGCGCTCTGTAAGACGACCTTGAGTGTTCTGAAAGGCGCCTTTAAATAAAATGTATTATCATAATTAGAAGGGCTTCGTCTCTCTCTATCCTGTTGCACCATCGGGACCTCACTGTCATGACAAGGCCACTCCTCAACCATCATAACAAAACATCCCCAACGTTATACACCACCTGCTCGTCTTGTTTCACTCTCAATACTGAATCCAGGTCATCTCAAACTGCAGTTTCATCTGGACTTTAACGAGTGGAAACCAGGTAAAGAAAGAATGATATTTCTTTATTTTCAGGTTTCTTGAGATCTCACTGAAGCAGCGTCTGTATGTTGAAGGACAGACAGTGTTTTTGAACTCAAGTGTATTCACAGGAGGGTTAATAAACCGCTGCAGTAAAGTTCATCTGTCTGGAGGCCTGTCTGCACTGAAATAGACTTCTCATGTTACTTCAGGAGCTGTGGGGTTAATTATCCTTCAACATCTCCAATTTTTCAGAGCTGCTTTAAAATGCAATGTGTGCTTTCTGCGCATTGATGTTAAAGAGCATCACCTGGACAATAACAGGCATCGCTCTCCGGAGGAATTACAAGTTTCTGAGAGGTTTTTCAAGATGAAGAGAACGTTATCGGCTATTCATCCTGCTGTGGGTGCTGCTGTGAAACACACTCAAAATGAGGAAATAACAAATGGTTAATCTACTTGAGCTGCATTGTTTAAACTGCAGAAATACAAGAGAAGTCTTTTTCTCTCATACTTGGTTACAACTCATCCACCTGAAGCTCAGGTCACATCAAAGATTGCCGACAAGACGAAACAGTTTTAGATCATTTTCGAGAAAAATAAGTAAATAAAATAAGTCTGAAAAGCTGCAAATCAGAACGGAAGTACAGAGAGTTGTTGACTAGAGATGATACGCCGTCTCATGGTGGTCACTTCCTGTCAACCAGCAGCTTTTTACTACGTTACAGAGTGGAGCGTTGACAGTAGGTGTCTGTTTCAACTCGTGTCGTCACCAAACTTTGGTCTGAACTGACCAAGATGTAACTGAGAGCATAAAGTTGGATTCATGATGGAGAAACTCTGGATGAGTGGATGAGGTGGAGGAAGTACAGATCTTTCAGTAAAAGTGGTAATAAGTTTGTGTGGTTGTCTGTTGATGAGCTGTAGTGTGATGCGTCTGTTGTTCATAATCGTCCTCTACTGAAACATCTTTTAGGCAAAATGTGCACAAACCCTCCCCACAGTAATTATATTCAGCGTTGTTAATGACCTTGGTTTACTCACATGCTTCATTATTAAAATCTAATAAACTGACAAGATTGAAATTGATATGTTATTCTGGTTGTGTGTGTGTGTGTATGTGTGGGTGGGTGGGTGGGTGTGTGCTGCCTACCTGGCTGACTTTGGCTGGTGTGAGGACCATGTCAAGGACTCCAAACCAGCCAGCAATCACTCCTGTGGGGACGGCGTAGGCCAGCGCAATCATCAAGAACCGCAGGTTACTAAAGAGGACACACACACACACACACACATTACACACACGTTAGACATTCATGACTGCATTAACACAGAAACAAAAGTCTAACAAGCTAATTGTTTGTGTGCAGATTCTCCCCAAAATATGAATATGAATGAGTTCTGTGAGAAACCTGATGCATAACATGTCCTGATATCCTGAATAATATGCTGGATGTAACGTTCTGTGAGGAGACGCCTGTGTGTTGTTTTGTTTCCCTGTGGTTCATTTATTAACTCCGCAAACACACGTTCCTCAAAAACACAGTCAGGATCATTTCTTAGAAAGGAAGTGATGTCGCTGTCCTCCGGGTAAAAAGATCTTTACTCCTCAAACAGCCCGATCAGTTTTCATGGGGACCAGTAAGAAGTTCAGAGCACATCGGTCTTTACCTGACACAGTTCCTTCTGTTTAACATGCAGCAGTTTGTTCACATTAAAACTAAACAGGCAGATCTCTGTGGGTTTAATGAGGCGTCTACAACATCCTGTTTTCCCTCCTTCAGATCATTTGAACTTAGAGTATTTTCACCTCTGCCGTCTCATCATGACAAAGGGGCAAATGTTCTGATATTAATAGATGATATCGATTTCAGGGAAAATTCCAGTACGGCTGTGTTTTGACTGAAAGCAGTAACACTGCAGGAACAAGCATATAAAGGGAGCAAATGAATCACAAGACACTGCTGATGATGGATTTAAATCCATGGCTCTACGTTTCTGTTTCAAGTAGATCATGAAAAACATTACTTATCGCACAAAATTGTTAATATTAAATACATTACAAGAACAGCTCCTCGCCCGCCAACAACCACCGACTTTCACCCCGGAGACCAGTGTTCACTCCCTGTAAGACTGTAACGCCAAACCCTGTTCTTTTTTCATTAACCCAACCACGTGTGTGTGTGTTGGCTAAATGTAACCACGTGTGTGTGTTGGCTAAACGTAACCACGTGTGTGTGTTGGCTGAACGTAACCACGTGTGTGTGTTGGCTGAATGTAACCACGTGTGTGTGTTGGCTGAATGTAACCACGTGTGTGTGTTGGCTAAACGTAACCACGTGTGTGTGTTGGCTGAACGTAACCACATGTGTGTTGGCTAAATGTAACCATGTGTGTGTGTTGGCTAAACGTAACCACGTGTGTGTGTTGGCTGAACGTAACCACGTGTGTGTGTGTGTGTGTTGGCTGAACATAACCACGTGTGTGTGTTGGCTAAACGTAACCGTGTGTGTGTGTTTGTGTGTGTTGGCTGAACGTAACCATGTGTGTGTGTTGGCTAAACGTAACCACGTGTGTGTGTGTGTGTGTGTTGGCTAAACATAACCATGTGTGTGTGTGTGTGTTGGCTAAACGTAAACACGTGTGTGTGTTGGCTAAATGTAACCATGTGTGTGTGTTGGCTAAACGTAACCATGTGTGTGTGTTGGCTAAATGTAACCGAGTGTGTGTGTTGGCTAAA
>NC_065512.1:1226470-1256258 GCF_006386435.1 Epinephelus moara
CAATGCATGTAACAGGCTGAAGTTGACACGGCGTCCCAGAACGTCAACAACCAACACACCCAGGGTACCTTGGACGTCATATGTGGACGTGGAAAGTCCATGACCAAACGTGGACATGTGACGAGGTCACAGTGAGGATGATGTTGCCCTATTCAGAGAAATATTTCAGGGATACACGGCGTGTGTGAAAGCGGCTTAATAAAAGATTTTATAGTTACGAGCGGATACAACAACCAAATGTCTCCAAGAACAGTAGCAGCCTGAACGTCCTCACAGGTCTGAGAGGAGAGAATAATGAAACGTCTCCTTCCCCTTTTGTTCGCTGGTGTTTGGAGGTCTGCCATCAGCTCAGTAACTGTAACCACACACACACACACACACACACACACACACACACACACACACACACACACACACAGCTCTGGCTCATCTCCCTGTTACTGTCACAGTAGTGATCTATCCTCGTGCAGAGTGCAGTGACAGAGAGATAAACAGCAGCTACCTGTGCACAGCGGCCGGAGCTGCGAGGAATCACAGAGGGCAACGTGCCCTTTAAAGTAAACTGTCCACAGCTTAGAGATATACATTCATATACATTCATATGATTATATAAAATACTCTTAATGCTCCACACAGTCCTGCTTAGCTCATCAGACTGTGGTGTGTCGGTACAGACGCAGAAGTTCTTCAGATACGAACCAAACCTGACTGTTGTTACATAATTTTTATATTTCCTATTAATAAAACTGACGGTCGTAACAACAATACTGTCGACGGCAATAAAAGGTGATAAAAAGTGAAGAGGAAATAGTTCCCTGATATCGGCCCTGCACATCAGAGCAACATGAATATCATTATGTGTATTTATTATAAAACTGCTGCCTGCAAGCTTTAAATACAAAGCAGGCAGATTATCTTTTTTAAAGAAAGTTACTTTAACTTCAGGTGATATATGACGGCAGGTTGGTGAAGTTCAGGCCATCACATTAACAAACTCTGCAGATAAAAAATAAAGGTGATGTAGTAAAATAAAATGTGCAAAGTGTGTGGAAATAAACTGTTTAACTCTTTTATACTTTTGAAGATATATCAAAAACTAGAAGAGCACTCGGAGAGCGCAGACCTCCGCCAAGCGGCTCGGATTTCCCGCCATTTTATTATTTTATCCACTTCGCTTCAACCGATCACCACCAAAGTTTTACCATCTGTTCCTTGTCCCATTAACTTTTCCTGAAAATTTCATCAAAATCTGTTCAGAACTTTTTGAGTTATTTTACAGACAAACAAACAAACAGACAGACCAACGCCGGCGAAAACAGTTTTAACCCCATTAAAGCCAAATACAGCTCATAATCTTTTTGTCTTCTTTGTATATGTCTGTCTTTGTTTGTTGTTATTAAAATCAATAAAGATACTGTTGGCAAAAAAATTACCCAAAATTATTTTAAAAACCTGTTAAAAGTTACAAGAAAATTAAGTGAAAATTAGCAGGAAAAGAAAAGCAAAAAACAATAAATTTGAATAAAAAACACACACATATATGAGAATTTCATAATATAAGTTCAAATATGTAATTAAAATAATCATAAATATAGTTTTTTGGTCATTCATTCTTTTTCTGTACTTATTCTGGTTTTCTGGATATTTGTCTTTATTTTTATTATTTTCTAAAAATTAATTTTCTAAGAAATTTCTGTCTTTCTCTGTTTTTCATAACTTATTTTCTTTTTTTAATACTTTATCTTTTCAAGCTCTTTTGCATATTTACAACATTCTTTAATATAAACAAATAAAACTTTTGGTCATAGTTAAAGAGAAAATAAATGAAGAAAAATATAAAAGATAGAAAATAAATAATAATTAAACAGCTGAAGAGAGATAATAACTGATTTTCATTTTCTTGTCAGCTTTAACACTTTCTTGCTCATTGCAATTTTTTTCTGCATTCAGACTTCCACACCTTCAGATTTACAGACAGGACTGTGTCCAGTATTTCCTGCTTTTTGTTTTTAATATAACGTTAGTTTTGACTTAAATCTAATTTAATTCTCACTTTGTACATTAAATACACAAAGTTAGAGAAAATGTTTGTGGCACTTAAGAATTGAATTCAAAATTAAGACTGAGTAATGATTTTTAATGCCCAAAATTTATAAAACTGGATTTCAGACATTTTAAGAGCCTACACCACCCTGTATGACACATTTCCTACAGAACAGTCCGTTCTGTCAAACCAACCGTTAAAAACAAAGATATTTAATTTATAATGAAATTACAAAGTTTCAGGCTGCAGAGAATGTTTGGCATTTTGTTCAACTGTCACCGACTGCTGTCTGTTGGCCAAAAAATAAATCAGCTTATCTTCTCAGCAGCACCTGAGTGTATCGTCAGCTGACAGCTGCTTATCAAGTTATCACCTGAAATCAAACTGTACAAATAAGAGCTAAAAACAAGCCCCATCTCCCGGCTGTGATAAATGGCTTTAGGCTACAGATAGTGTGCTGCAGGCTCTGATACGAGCTGTCTGCTAATATCTCATCAGCTCACAGCGTACTGTCATCAACACACGCCTCCATACGCCTCATTATGTATGCACACACACACACACACACACACACACACACACACACACACAGCTCACCTCTTTAGGGTATATGGCACCTCTCCAATCACATGCAACCCAATTACAATCACTTGGAACACCCACGCTAATCACCTTCGCCCAATGAGGTGGCGTGCTGATTTAAATCAGCGCCACCTCCTCAACCCCGACAATATGATTAGAATCACTGGGCGTCTGACAGATGAGGTGCGGCTGGCAGATCCATACGCTGTTTTCCTCCTCTCTGTTTATGGACACTGTTTAACTCCAGGATTTATTCTGCCCCCTCCTCGTTCATTATGATGCAGGCGGCATCCTGAGCCGTATCACGAGGGGACATCTGGAGAACACCTTGGGCCTCCTGCATCCAGACTATGGCTTCAAACGCTCAACACACACACACACACACACACACACACACACACACACACACACACACACACACACACAGATAAAGTCCACACACACTTTAAAGGGGAACTCCGGTACTTTTCAACCTGGGCCACATTTCCCTGTGTTGTTGTGTCTCAGTGACTGACAGGAACAACAGTTTTAAAACTGGTCCAGCATTGAGCCAGAGTGCAGCAGCCAAACAGGCTGATGTGTAACCACTTGGTAGTGATGCACGAGTTGACTCACAACCCTCAGGTCCAGTGCGTTTGACCTGCAGGTTGGGCAGTAGTCTCTATATACACACTCTATATTCAGTCTGTAGGCAAACCCCGGACATCTTGCCTCCGGAAGAAGAGCGGAAGAGCCCTGGTTTCCGGTTGTAGGCTGTTTGTAGTCCGCGATGAGGCTTGTGGTTGGATATGTGCTGGATGAAATGTTGCTCCATGAGTGACTCTTTGTCTGACAGACAGATCTCTGGGAAAGTAACGCTCACAGGTAACTGAAGGGTTCACTTCCTGGTGATCACCCTTCACACATTCACACAGAGACACATCTGAATTTTGGGAATATATATTGGTATATATATTACCAATTTTATGTGGTGTAATGAAAAAGTAACATAACGAGTAGTGTAACGAATTACTGTTGGCAGGGAGTAAGAAGTAAAGTAATATATTTACTTTTAAAAAGGGTAACCAGGACATATCTTGTCATCTTAGCGCTATATCTGTGCTATTTTATCTTCAGACCATTTAAAGGACAGGTAGCTCTTGTCAGGACCCTCCAAGACGAACCCTGTCTCGGCACGTTAGCGACAAAGCTAACCCTTCATCACCCAAACATGGCGATGACAAAGATGACGATCCAACTCTCTCGCTGGTGGTTAAACTCATTGAGACTGTCGGAGCTGAGACCAGTGTAGAAAGGTTTCTTTTTTTTTTTTTTTTCCCAGACAATGAGTTTTTAAGGAGATGTAGTTTACCTTGACATGTTTCGACTGTCACTGCAGTCTTCTTCAGAAGCTTCATCTGACGTGCGTCATGACGTGTCTTTATCAGCTGGTAGTACCCCGGAGGCGTGACCAGCCTGGCAAATCGGATTGCCAGGCTGGTCACGCCCTCCGCCGTGCGGTGTTCTTTGCTGCTCCATGTGCACCCTGCAGTCTACTATGGACTCATTTGGTTCCCGCCTCACTGTGGCTGAAACCTCGCTACAAGATTTTGACGACGGGAGAACAGGAAGCACATCCTAGTCTTATCTAAAAGACTTTCAGTGTCACGGCTGAGTGTTCAGCTGATTTTGACAATTTGAAAGAAGACGTCAGAACGAGGCCTGGACACAAAACTAAATGTCTCATTTCTCTGTCAGGTCCTTTCTGTAATGTTGTCAGACACTCATGGTAAACACTGAACCTGTTAGAGGCACAAACAAACACTTTTAATGGATGTAAATTGACGCGGTGCACCTGTGGTTACACTGCAGCTCTCCTCTCAATACTGGACTAAAATCAGAAACTGTTCTTCCCACTCAGACACAGAAACACAGGAAAACATGAACATGAACCAAACAAATACCAAAGTTTCCTTTATGTCGGTCTTTGAGCTGCACACTGTGGGGGACGTGTCTGAAGACACCTGCACGGTCAGAGCTGTGCTGCTGTAAACATGCACACCCTTTCCTTCTTCCTGACACCTGCACTTCAGACAATGAATCACTTTTATTCACGAATCCTTTGAATCCTCAGAAAAACAAACCCAGCCTGTCGCCCTGCTGCAGGCCCGTCTTGTCCTAAGCAGTATGAAGCTACTTGGCCTTGGGGAGAGTTCGGAGGGACAGTCGTAAAAGCCCTGTGATGGAGTACCCTCTCTGCTTCCCTCCCAGCACCCCTTTCATTAACCTTGCCATAACGGCAGGAAATCAATATCCATGCACCTTCTCTCTCGTCCGGGAGCTTATTTAGATAACCAAATGTGAGCAAGCAGACGCTGGCGACTGCGTGAGAGAGGCTCCTTTTTTTCCTCCTCTTTCCTTTCCTGCTGGTGATGAAATGTTCCCGAAGAAGTCTCAAAGCTGGCGGCGTCATCAGCTAAGTGCCATTTGTCCTTGGCAGACCCGGCTGGAGATCAATGCATCAACATGACAACCCTGAAAGCTCAAAGTGAGTATGAGTGTGGAGGGAGGGGGGGTCATCAATACTCAGGCTGCGGGCTGTTTAGTATTCCCTCTGACTGTGATCAGAATACAATGATAACTTTACACCTCGTGCAGAGACATTCAGGCTCCTAATTAGACTGCTGCTGTGGAAGCAGATGTGAACAGCTGGAAGCACTCATCAAGCTCAAGTTCATTAACCAATGCTCAGACCCTGACAGGCTAAATGGATGAGCAGAGACGTCAATGGAAATGTATCAGGCAGACTAACTGACTGGTTGCCGACCGCCTGCTGTCTTTGTGGAGGACATGAGATGTTAGTATGATGTCAGCGTCTCCACGTTTAAAACTATCCAACCCGCCAGCTCAGTGTCAGAATAGATACTGACTACAGCTGTGCAACTTATGGGTTTCTTTTTCCATCCTCATCCTCACTGTGACCTCGTCACATGTCCACGTTTGGTCATGGACTTTCCACGTCCACATATGACGTCCAAGGTACCCTGGGTGTGTTGGTTGTTGACGTTCTGGGACGCCGTGTCAACTTCAGCCTGTTACATGCATTGTCTGTTTTCAAAATACACTTCTGTTTTCACAGGAAATGTACAGTTTGATACAGTCTCTTTCAAAATAAAAGCACTACGTCAGAACAACACCACCAACTGACGTTTTTTCCTTCAACAACACACACACGTGGTTACGTTTAGCCAACACACACACGTGGTTACGTTTAGCCAACACACACACGTGGTTATGTTTAGCCAACACACACACGTGGTGAGGAGGAGGAGGAGGAGGAGGAGGAGGAGGAGGAGGAGGAGGACTTTTCTTTTTCACAAATTATCTGTCTCATGTAGTACAGTGTGTATGTAGTGATAGTTTTGGCTAAATATGTATATATAAATATATATATATGAATATGTAAAACTATGACCTAAACGTTATAATTCCTTATATTGTTACAAGCAATCTCTTTATTTTTTCATGTGTTTTAGAGTTTCGCTGATTTTTCTTTAAGTGGCTCATTATTTTGTCCGCCACCTGTAGAGTACACGCGAGGACAGAAACACTCATTGCGGGTGGACGCTGCTGGACGGAGATACAACACGTCGCCCAAACAGGTCACTGGAAGGCTGCCTATCACAAGTGGAACAGAAACCCTTTCAGCTGGATGGCCTAGTTAGGTTGGCCAGTCTGTGTGTGTGTGTGTGTGTGTGTGTGTGTGTGTGTGTGTGTGTGTGTCCAGAACTATGCATTAGGTTGCTATCAGCCTGGTCCCTGTCATCTATCTGAGGGAGCTCTTACAGGAGTTAAGCCTCTGTGCTGGTCACAGGCCTGTGGAAAGCATGGCACTGTAGTGAAGCTATTTCTTACTGCAGGGGACCGAGCGGCGCCAACAAAGCTAGGCCAACTCCCCCCGCTGCTGCCGTCACCCAGCTTTTTCTCTCCCCTCTCCAACCCTTTAATCCCTGGCCACTGCCACGGGCATCATTCCTCCACAAGCCAAGCAAAAAGGACTCGTTCCTCAGACAATATGCTCTTTCCTCATGGCCCCGAGGATAAATATTGCCTCGGCGGCGAGTGTGGCGGGGCGTAATGATGAGGTTGTTGCAATGTTAACGTGAAGTGTGATTCAATAATCATCTCTAGATTTCCTCGTAGCTCCGTCTCAGGGAGAAAAAAAGACAAAGGTGATGAAACATCAATAAATGCATCCACTCCTGAGACTCAGGAGGACCTTGTCATAATAGACCATCCCTCGCTCTTCCTCACCGCACGCATGAGCCGTGTCTCAGGAACACACCGACGCCTGACCCTGATGGTGCAGATGCAGAGCATGATGTAGTGTTTCAGGAGCAACCAGTATATTATAGCTCAGTAATTAATCTGGAGGGAAGGCTGGGGTCTCTTTGATAACAACCCAAGCAGATGGTGAGTGGCAGACCCCTTCATTAAGATTCCACATCCTTCTCCAGCGCCAGATTCTGTCACTTTAACTTTCCATGACAAGCAGCGCGCAATGCATCAGCAAATAAGAAAGCAAAGTAGATCTAATGGATTTGTAGACACGGCGGTTAGAGAGCATCGAAGGTGCTGCAGAAATACGCTCCTGACCGCTCTGTTAGAGGCCGACGTCGGAGAAACTGAACGGCACCTGAAACTCATTTCAGATGCAGCCCTGAAGCTTCACTTGCTTTACACGTCTACGCCCGAGTTAAATCAAGGACACATGGAGTGAGGCATACTGAATAATGTACTGAGAGAACCGTCTCAACAAAAGATGTCAGACAGTATTGGGGTTTCAGATTATTTTGGGGGGTTAGGCTGTGTGTGTCAGTGTGTGTGGTTTTACCTGAGAAGTCTGCAGATGCTGCTCCTGTAACTGAGCCTCTGGCTTGCAGCAGCCACACTGGGAGGCATCGGTGGGCGAGACGGGAAATAGAGCAGGACTGCTGCAAAAAGCACAGCGATGGCAGCCAACTCTGCCGGAGCACAGCGACACAGAGACATACGTGTTATTTCACAGATAAGACAGTCAGACTTATTGCATTTTTTAAAAAGGTCACTGGGACGTCTAACAGTCCTCTGAAATCATGTCTGGATTTATTTTTTATTGATGCAACAGTTGTGACTTTACAGATACAGGATGACAGGAGCGCAGGGAGATACCCAAAGACGAAGAAAACAAGGTGACACAGAGCTTCACATGATATATGAATAACACTGATCATCAATGCAAAGTTCTGCTGGGTGATCCTGGGTCCTGGCATTCATGTGGACGCCACTTGATACGCTCCACTCATCCAAACACCACCACAGACCAAATACACTCCCTCATGGCTACGGCTCCCCCAGCAGGACAATGCCACCCTGCAAAAACTGCTCAGGAATGTGACAATGAGCTCAAGGCGTCGATCTGGCCTCCATATTCCCCAGCCGTCTCATTTATAAGCACTGTGTGCATACAAATCGAGGCCTGAAAGAGGCGTACGCCGCTTCCCATGGAAAAGTTGTGATCTATAAAAATAGACTTGATGGGAGAAACTTTGACCCGTGCTTATGAACATTTTGGAGACGTGGTACAGATGGTGAAGTGGAGCCTGACTGTAGAAACTGTCGATTATTTTTGGCACACAACATTTTTGGCTTTTGTCCATGCGTACATTTTAAGTCTGGATCCTACGCAGTGTTTTATAAATGAGACCCCCGATGTCAATCTGAGCATCTGCAGGTTGTTCCAGTACGCCAACTCCTCGTACTCAAAGGATCTGCTGCTAACGCCGTGGTGCTGGACACCACAGGTCACCTCCCAGAGCTCCTGTGTCCATGTCTGGACAGGTCAGAGATGAATCCGATCTTAGGACGCCCCACTGTGGATTGGAGGCATCTCTGGGGTACCGGCATGTCCCTGGTATGCTCGATCAGATTGGGATCTGTAAATTTTGAGGCCATGTCAACATCTTGAGCTCATTGTCACGTTCCTCGGGTCATTCCTGAGCAGATGAATGTCAGGACCTGAAGGTTTCCCAGCAGAACATTTCACTGTCACGAGATGATCAGTGTTATTCACTTCAACAACCAGTGGTCTGAATTTCAATATTATTCTGACTTTGATGTGGGTCGTGTCCCTTTTGATGTTCTGAATAAGGCCAGTTTCCTTTTTTTTGACATGAACACAGCACAATCAGAATTTTGCGACATGCAGCGTCTTGCCTGTTCACGGTCAGCTCTGTGTGTCGTACACAAACCACCACCCCAACTGCTTGCAATGCTGCGGTCGAGATGCACGACCTAAACAAGCTGAAATTTCCGGTTGAAAGGAGAGACACACCTACTATTAAACATTAAGAAAGACTTAGATATCAACAGACTTTTTGGATACGCCGACCTTTTTAAGAAGGTGGCTGAAGGAATGAAAAGCTGTGTTTGCACAGTTGATCATGTCGGTCATCGGTGGAGAAGTCGATGAAAGCGATTAACGACATGTTAATTAATCTGAGTTCACATGGCTGCATGTAGCAGGAGTATTAGTGGAACAATCATTTCCGTGGTCTTTTTTGGACAAAGGGCAAAACCAGAATATTTTGTTCATGTAAACGAAGTCAGTGTCACACAATCATGTGACCTGGCACAGCACTGGTTCTCAACTTGTTCTCTTGTATCCCTGTTCCACCAAAGCAGTTCCAGTGCTGGTTCAGGGCCAGTTCAACAGAACTGAGTCTGGGCCAGAAAAAACGGTTCCAGAGTGGCACCAGTTCTTTGCTGGACTAAAAGAAAGAACCACATACGTCACGGGGAAGGGGGCAGGGTTATTAAGACCAACAACAATAAACGAGCGAAGACTGAAGCCATGGACACATCAAAGCAACAGTGGTCCGTCGAGGAAACAAGCTGTCTCCTTGCCTTATGGTCGTCGGCATGCGTCAGCTGCACAAATACGTGGTCCGCCATCATTGTTGTTGTTGTTCCTTCGAGCTTGGCGCCAGTGGGAAAGCAACGACATAACTGATGTATACAGGGATGCAATGACGTGGCACCCTAACCACCTCGAGCCATGGAAAAGCAAATTGGTTCTCAGCTGGTTTGCAAGTTGAACCAACTGAGAACCAGCTCAGCACTGGAACTGCTTTGGTGGGAAAGGGGTATCGGAGGAGCAACACCATTAACAGTTTGGTTTCCTAGTAACTCGACTGCAGTCACATCCATACGTCCGGTCTCTACATCCTACATGGACTGATGGAGCAGCTGCCACCTGTTGCTCCCTGACAGTTTCATTCCCGCTCACGTTGATCCATTATCTGGATTTCTGTTTTGATGACCTCCAAAACTTTCTGCTTACAAAGGTGTCTGCTTTGTCCTTTAAAAATTAATAACAATACCACCTTAGGTTAAACAAAAGCCGCAGCTTCAATCTATTACAGCGTGCTTGTTTCTCTTTTCAGCATGCTTTTAATTTTCTGAATCACTTAAGCATAACAGGCCCAGCAATCTATTTTTCAGAGGGGTGGTTATAAACATTATAATTGGGCTTTTTTTTTGGTGTTTCTTGAATTCCCTCGCCTGATTGTATTTGTGTCCCTTGACGGGGCAGACATGATGTTCGAGATGATGTGCTATTGATCCTCCGTGCCCTCGGAGGTTCTCGCTCGCTGTTAGTACCTGCATACATAACCAGCTGGATCCTGTCTCGGATAAAGGTGTCAGAAACTGCCGCCGCCGTCGTGGTGGCTGCCAGGGTGTTGTTGGGCGCCGGCACTACCAGAGGTCCAATTACAAATGAAGCAGCGCCCCCCAGGTAGGAGAAGAGCGACGCCACTGCTGTAGCGGTGGCTCTCTGGTCGGGGGCGAACCATGTGGTGGAGAGGAAGGGGCCGGCGCTCATGATGGTCGGGCCGGCCAAACCGTTGAGAAACTGACCTCCGTGTATCAACCTGGAACACAGGAACAGGAAGACACAGCGTCACTTCAAAGAAAAAATGAAATACGGTCACACACTGTGAGAAAGTGGTGTGAAAGTAGAACTTCTGTGCTGCAACGACCACATTTTAGTCAAAATTGAGTTCTGACTGAAATGAAACCTTCACATATCTGTTCAGTCGTGTGACAAAATTTCCTGGTTCAACGTTTTTCTGATCTCAAGAAAACAGGATGTAAAAATTGGAGTAACTAAAAAAATCCAACTGAGACCCGCAGCAATATGTTTATATAATATGTAGAGAGAGTAAACAGTAATGTGAACACCTGGTGAATTTGAAACCCCTTCTTTAACCCTCCTGAATATCACGTCTTTATACCTTATTATAAACTGGTGCATGTTTGGACATTTCTTCAGCTCCACTTTTAAGCTGTTCCATAACATTAACTCCACGTGTAGTTTATGTGGTTATTTATAGTCTGACCCTTAACAAAATGTGGGCCGTCCAGTGTTCTCAGCTTGGCTGCTCTCAGTCAGCCTGACATCACCGGACCAATCACAAGGTGACGTAGCACTGAGCTGCAGACAAATGTAAAGAGACTGCAGCGTGCAGAGCTGAGCTGTGATGGTGGAGCATCAACAGGTCTGTGAACCTGTGTCGCTGTTACAGAATTTGAAAACAGTATTTCAACATGAAGTTCTACATCAGCTGCAGACGTCCAAAATGTTTCCAAAAATCCCTCAACTGTGCTCCTCTTTACTAAGCGACGACTTGTGGGCCAAAAATGATGTCATTGTGTATTTTGCTTGAAACGCGAGGGCTCTATGAGTTCAGTCATCGTCTCAAACACGCCCCACATTAGATATAACACTCGACCCGGCCCATCTGCACCGTCTGAATCTGTCTGCACAGGAGAGGGACCAGACTCAGCTTGCAGATAGCTCCCAGTTTCTGTAGAGAAGTTCAGTCTCTGAAAGTTCGACTCTGACCTGCGTGCATCAACGCTGACCTTGAAAAAGCTGCAATCAGTGAATTCATGAAAACAGATATTTAACTTTACGTTGCCCCTGAGCAGATGTGAGATTTCAGCTGCCAGCTGTTGCAGGTTTGGACTGTGACACCTTTCAAATCCATGAAACAACCTGTCATTACTTTACTCTGGTGGATTTTACTGGAAAACTAAATCCTTCCTCTGTGTGGCCCCTATAGTGTATCTGCTGATCTGTGAAGGAATAAAGACACTGCTGCAACAATGAGCGTCACATCAGAGTATTTATTAAGATAAGATAAAGATGAGGAGTAATGAAGCGTGTTATAAATATCTGATGGAACAATGACAAGCAGAGCAATGAAAATAAGACGTAATCATCTCTGGGGATCTGAGTAACAAGCCATCCCTGAGAGAGTCCAAGTCCTGAGCACCTTCAGACTGAGCTGTGTGAGACAGACGTCCCCTGATGACACCAGGCCCCTCGACACCCCCCGCCTCCTCCAGAACTGTCTGTCTGAGACAGCCAGCCGCAGACGGCTGATTGTCTCTCCGCACGGTAAAGACAGCATTCATTCAGAGCGTGTTAGGTGGCTCAGCGGGGGGAGAAGGACGACAGCGTGGAAGGTGAGAGGAAAGAGGCGGAAAGAGAAAATGATACGTATGAGAAAGAGGACAAGGAGGAGAGATCTGGAGCTAATTTATGGTGCTCAAAAATAGTTGTAAATCTGACAGCTGAGAGTCCCTGCTGATTCTGATTCAACGTAAGTGAGTGTAAGCTGGAGGGAGAAAACTGGATCGAATCAAGTTAACTTTAACACTTCTAGGACTCTTTCATACCAATTTGGATGACATATCACCAATTAGGTGAGTAAAATAAATCTGAAAATAACAAGGTTAGCTCTGAGGGCGCGTGAGAAGGGTGTCATGGCAACCCCTCAACTTTTCTTAAATATTATTATCGAGAAACATAATTCCCAAACCTCAGTTTAAATGATTTATAGAGTGTTTAGAGACTCGCCGGGACATTTGGCATCCATCACTGCCAAACCATCAGTTTAGAAAACTCAACTGTGTGAGGACGACAGCTCAAACAGGACTCAGTGACGGTGCTGACACGATACTCAAGTTCTGATACTGATACCGATACAAAATCAAAAACTTAACATAAGAACATATTTCCACATAACTGACCATTTTGTGATAAAAGCACCAGATTTGATTCATATATAGTTTAAAATATGTAAAAGACATCTGGATATTGGGGCATCACAGACTGGCATTCTGATGACAATCCAAAATGGCTGCCACCTGAAAACTGAACCTGAACCTGAACTAAAAAAACACATTTCAACACTAACAATCTTTAATTTTATTTCAGGAGCTATGTGATCAAAGAGTAAACAAGATTACAAATCTGAACAGACGCCTGACGCAGCTCAGTCGCCAAAAGCAAATGCTGAACATTCCTGCAAACCCTGGATACTTCACACGTCATACATATCAACCTTTCTAAAGTGATGTAGTGTATGAGCCAACTTTGTCATGGAGAGCTGGAGGGGATGATGGATGACATAACACTGAGGTGAGACCACTGTTAAACACCAACACACAACAAAACCGGCTGTTATTCACAGAGACATAGCTGCTGCCAATAACAGACTGTTGCCGTGGACGCAGTTCTGAATGTAGACGTACAGCACAAGCAATAAAATCATTTACAGCGGGAAAATTGCAAAGGACGAATTTTGTTCCCCAACTGACTCCAGTCTGCAGAAACGTATGATGCCAAGATTTATTTTTGGTTCTGACAGGTTTTGATATAACGACATATTGGGTTCTGTAACTGAAAAAGGCCCCGTGTTTAAACTAGTATTACCGCCCCGTGGTTGTTTGACTCCGCCCACCAGTCTGCCCCGTGGTTGTATGACTCTGCCCACCAGTCTGCCCCCTGGTTGTATGACTCCGCCCACCAGTCTGCCCCATGGTTGTTTGACTCTGCCCACCAGTCATGATTCTTTGACAGTTTCCATCTATGTCTGTAAAAACATGGACGCTTCACATTTTTGTGAAATTTGCCATAATTAGTTCATGAATTCCTGAATTATGGCAAAAAACAGTTCATCATTGAGTCCAAGTGGACGTTTGTGCCTAATTGAAGAAATTCTTGAGATATTGCGTTCACAGAAACAGGATGGACATACAGACAACCTAAAACCATAATCAGACCTGCCGCAGCTTCCACCAGTGCGGAGGTATAAAAACTTGAGTCAGACGTGTTCCAGTTTGTCTTCCTCGTGTGTTCTTATTCTCCTCTGCCCTCCAACTCTTTCTAACTTTGCCGTCTGCTGCCTCTGAGGTTCACAGATGAATGCAGTGGTCAGTGACAGATTGATTGGAGAATAATGTGTTCAGCCTATATCTCCTTCCCACATCCCAGACCTGCTAACATCCCAGCCTACACACCAGCACCTCCTAAAATACTCTGTGGCTCTGACTCTTCAGTCGGTCCAATCTCTCTCTGTAGATTCCTTTATATCGGCCTCTGCTAACACTCCATTAACTGTTTTCAGCTGTGCTCTGTGACAGGTTGGAACATTTCTCTATGATGGCATCTGTAGTCTATTTTACTTCTGACCATATTTGACGTATATCATTTAACCTGCTTCTTCCTCTTTCTTTACACATGACCATAGACACATTATAATGTTTTCTGGTCTGCGTTGGTGCATACATGTCTCTGACTCCTCCACATCCAGCCTCTGTCTCATTTCTGTTACCTCAGCAACTGAGCGATGAACCCAGTGTCAGGACACAGCTGCATCCACCACGCCGCTATTTTCCTCTCCGTCTTATTTCTCTGTCTGCTACTTGCCCCTCGGAGAACCATACATTGTTGGTCAGTGACATTTCTGTGACATCGCATGGCGCTTACATAGCCTACATGCATATGAGTAGGACGCTGAGTCAGTGCATTAAAACCAGTATTTTGTCTTTATTAATGTAAACTTACAGACTATTAATGGAGGTGCACTGAAGAGAAGTTCTGTGGGGCGGGCTGCACTCACTGTCGAACATATTACTGTACCGGAGTGTCATGGAGAAACTGAAAACCATATTCTGCATAAAGTATCAAAACTCTTAAGGTTTGAGAGGCTCAATACATTTATGTGTATCAACATAATAAGCCTATAAAAAAACCTTATCAGAGACCTTGTTAATGCCCTTACAGTCCACAGACTCCAGCCAGCAGCTGTAATCCTGTACGCACTGTACATACATTTTTTTCAATGATTTGTCATCCTATCTTGAAAATAAAATATGACAAAAGCAGCAGATCATGTTGTTGGGTTCTTTTTTACTAAGGAACGTGACAGATGCATTTTTCAGCTGTGTGGATGCTGATGATTGGTGCACATGTCACGGGTCAGAGGTCAGTGTAGGATAACATATGATAAACTTTAGTCTCGCTCACCAGACCTTTCTCAAGAAAATAAAGGTCTGGCTGGGCCGACTCTCACTGTGAGATTGGAGAAAAACCGCCCCGGCTACTTGTATTTCTTTCAACCAATCACAATCGTTCTGGGCGGTGTCACAGCAACAGTGCGCTTGCAAAAATATTGCCGGGGGGAAACAGGTTTTGGTGTAACACGCTCACAAAAATATCGCCTACAGGACGCGAGCCATGGCAGAAAAATGGCTACATCCCCACAAGATCAAACACCACAAAAGTTAGTAAAGAACGTGTTGAAAACGGTTGAAAACTGCTACACAACCGGAGGTGGTAGGGCGGGACTTCAGCGGATGGCTCGTTCCGCCCAATGAGAGGCTGATCTATGCAGCGAACTTCCACCCACTCAGACTAGATAAACTTTGATACTTTTGGCGCTCGGTTGTAAGGCTACCAATATTGTGTCACTTGTCTTGTGTGTTAGCGAGCAAAAAGAAAACAGCTGCGAACAAACCTCAGCAGCGAAGAATCTGCAGAGAGCAGCAGTACGACCACAGAGTCTGCTAATGTTGCTAGCATTAACGTCACAGTGACAGAGGCTAGCAGCCAGCTACCAAAATTCCAAAATTCCAACATGGCATTCATGAGATATCATGTTTACGACAGTGGGACAGATGTAAGGTCACACTGACCTTTGACAACCAAAATCTAATCAGCTTATTCTTCAGTCCAAGGGGACGTTTGTGCCAAATTTGAAGAAATTCCCGGAAGGCATTCTTCAGATATTACGTTCACAAGAATGGGCCGAATAGACGTATGTACAGACAACCTAAAAACATAATGCGTCCGGCTACGGATATTACCAGCACGGAGATATAAAAATAGCAAACTAGCGAAAATTCAAAATTCCCTCAAGGCCTTCTTGAAATATTGCTTTCAAGAGAATGAGACAGACGCAAGGTCACAGTGACCTTTGACCACCAAAATCGAATCAGTTCATTGTTGAGTCCAAATGGACGTTTGTGCCAAATTCAAATTCCCTCAAGTGCTCTTGAGATTTCACGTTTACGACAATGGGACAGAGAGAAGGATGCACAGTTGGACGCAAAACCTGAAAACATGATGCTTCAACTATCGCCAGCGTGAAGCCATTAAAATGTCTTTCTTGGGACTGATGTTGATCACATGACACATTTGAGCTGTCAAGTTCCCCTTTTAACCAAACACCACTTGAGTTCAGCGCTCAACACACTGACCATGTCGCAACTTCCTGAAACATCCGTGACATTTTTGTTCATCCCATCTCTCCGAGATTTAGGTAGCTTTTTGTCTACAGTCACAATTTCTTAACCCTCAACAACAACACTTGGGCTGGCGTGTCACTTATTTCTGAAGGCAGAGAAACCCTCTTGAACGGCGTGCAAGCAGCAGGTGTGGCGCTGAGCCTGAATCAGCTGATAGTAAAATAGCAGCAGGCGGTCGAGATGCTGTCTTTAGTTTAATTTAATCTTTTCACAGCGTTCAAGTGCTGGCAGAGACAGAGCAGCACCTTTCCTGTTTGGATTCAGCCACAACAAGCCGGGGGAAATAGGTATTTTTTTTTATTAGTCTCTACTGCTGGAAACACATGGTATTCTGTTTACCTGCCGCACCGGAGCCGCTGATTCAAGTCGGCACGAGCAGCATGTGCTTTTCCTGTGCCAAACAGAAATGGAACAGAAACCACGCCCAGCTGGCAGGTTTGGGAGCATCTCCTGTGATTACAGTCTCATTTAGGCCTGGGACGGGTCCAGATAGCAGACTGGTCCACCGGCTGTACTGTATCTTCTCATTAGACACAAAGATTATCACAAACCCAACACTCCAATCCAGAGAGTCCAAACACTGATTATCACAGCAACATTTTAACACACTGTGCCAGCGCTGCAGAATCATCTCAAACAACTGTGACCTCGTATTAAAAGACTCAGACTCAAAACTTTTTTTAATTTAACAAAACAAAACAAGCCGATCTTCTCAAGTGGACTGAGAAGAGTGTCAGCTCAAAATGTCAACTGTTGATGTGCTAATAAACTGGACATAAAGGGGGGCCACAGTGTGCCGACCTTTCATCATGTTTTACTGCTGTCTTTATATTGGTTCAGCACCTGCCTTAAACCATTTTTGAATGTGCGTGACTACTGTGCTTTTTTAAAAGTTTAAGTTTGTCTCACTAGAACTTTGTGTAAATAAAATAGAATTAAAAAAGTGTAGTTCATATATCTGGATATATAAACATAACTAATAATCTGACCAATTCTATCAATCCATCAATCATTTATTTGTCACATGAAGTCACTTCCTTCAGCTCCTTTAACTCGTGCATTGCAATTCAGTCCTTTTTGTGTCTTCTTACGTCGTTGGCTGCTGCTTTATAATCGTCCGTATTTCCGGAGGGTTCTGGTGATCCACGTTTCTGGTTGTAGAATGATTTAGCTGTAGTTCTGGGTACAATTACTTCTGTGGTTTTATGAATCAGATCCACCACAGACTCAGTAAATTAATCAATGTCATCGGTGAGGTCAATGTTGGTTTCCTGGAACATACTTCAGACTCTAATTGGCTCCATCTCTTGCGTCCCTAGGGGCATGCATCTTAAGCCCCTTTTACACCTACTAAAAGAGACAGTCGGCAGGGTGGGGCCATGGAGGAGCTGGGTGTGACGTTTTGATGACAAGTCATGGTACGATCCACCACTGGGAAATTTAAAAAGCAGCTAGGAGCAGTTAGCAGCTAACTCAAAGAAGAACAGCAGCTGAAAATGTCCACAAACAGTGAAAACAGTGAGGTCCAGGAGCTCCTTACCCTCCGAGCAGAGGACAGGATCAGCCGCCATATAACAGGGACGGTAAATGATTGTTATTCACATGTGATGTCATTGTTATTGTTTATAAAGAGCTGCTGACACGTATGTTATATGTCACACTAGAGGCAGACGCTGTTCTGTTACATGTCATGCCTGTCACGCCTCTTTTGTCTAAAAATCACACACTGGAGCGACATGATGCCGCTGTGGTTTGGTTCTGTGTAAAAATGCAAAGGCAGCATGAAGATGGGACCTCGTTGTGGCCATGTGGCGTGATCTCTGTGTAAGAAGGGCTTTAGTTTGTTTACACATCTCAACAAGACAGTCATGTTGTCACTCCTCCCAAATACAGGCAGTGCCGCTGTGCAGCTGCCTCTGAATGGCGTGCAGCAGCGATCCAGAGTGTTTGTTCTCTTGTGGTGCAGGGCGAGCAGGAACAGGACAGCACCTCATATTCCCACTGTCACACCAGTTCTTATTCACCATAAGAGACATGACTCTTTCTCTTCTCTGCTCCTCCTTCTCTGCTCTGTCAGATCGGCATATAGAAATATAGAAAAGTCTTATTTGGTTGAATGGCGTCATCCGTTCGGCCAAGTCGAAGTGAAACAAAGATGAAGGCACGGAGGTCGTCCAGTTTATTATCCAACACCTGTACGATGGCTAGCAGGATGCTACATCTGCAGAAAGATCCACACAATCACGATCATGTTTGATTCCTCCATGTTCGCCATGATGCCTTCGATGTAGATATGGATGCAAAGATGAACGTAGAGATGGTCCTGCTTATCCATGCGCCCAGAACTGAAGCTGGTGCCCATCTTCTCTATCATGTTTACATTCCAAAACCTCGACCTGGCCCGCCAACAGAAGTCACGCCACCACCGTCCAACACCTACTGTACCTCAAAGAGCTCCACTAACACTCGCCGAATAGACCTAAATTTAACCCAGACTGAGCTGAGCTGATGGAAGGTGACTGAAAACATCCACACCGACATCACAACTTAATTCGATGACTTTCAGAACTTCCCAGCTTTTAAAACTTTGCATTACAAAGTTTGGTCAGTGCTTTCAAAGTTTGGAAGTTCAGTCCCCAGTCTTACTGTCTGTGCACTCCCAGGATGGATGTGACTACGAAAATTGGCTTTAATGTGACAGGTGATGAGGACGGATGGTGAGTTACATGAGGATGAGCGGTCACATGGGGCGGCCACAGTGCGGCAGGAGCAGGGAAGAAAGAGGAGGGAGCGGCTTTTTTCAGCTGGATGATTACGTTAATCCGTATTGATGAACCCTGTCAGACGGAATCTGATCGAGGATGAGACAAAGAAGCCAGCACTGTGGTGAAATCGGCCCCCCTGCCTCGGGCCGCCAGGGCTGACAGACCCAATTCTGCCTTCACATAAAGGCCAGGCCAATTCTGTTTCGAGAATGACAGCACAGCAATGGTCACAGTAATAGGACAGCCTGCTGCGGGACCCACAATGTGTTCTGATGGCCAATCAGACAGTGTCTGAGTGAGTCTGAGATCTCACTGATAGACACTTACTAATCACAGCTGGTCTGTATTAAAAAGCACGAGAGAGACAGACTGAAAGGGGGAGAGCAACGAGTGAAAGCGTGAAAACAAGAGAGAATGAGGAGGGTAAGAACGTCTGGTTTGAGAGCAGTAATCACAGCGAGGTCTAATCAGTGACCACTGATGCAGCGGTGGCGTCTCTCTCCTCACCTGAACTCCACAACACAAAACACTTTTCAAACATGGCTGCTGCAGAGAGGAACTTCCACAACCGCCTTTGATTTCCTAGAAAGGATCTTAAAAACTCTAAACAAAGAGGCGGTTTACTTCCTCAAGAGGATGCCATGAAAGAGAAAATGAAGTAATCGGTTTTCAGACATGAAACGACATGTGGAATAAACACAGATCCTCAGGGAGGCTGTCGAGGGAGCTCCTAAACCTGAATAACTGTCGCCACTTGTCTTCTGATCGCGAGGAGCAGGAAACTGTTTGATCAAAATGCCCTTGAACTCCTCGCATTCAAAATTCTGGAGCCGGCCAGACAGAACTGTGAGGTCTCCTCCCCGTCTCTCAGGTCATCTCAACCAGTACTTCTGATAATACAAAAATATCCTGTTTATGAGAGACGGCTCACACAGCAGCAGACGCAGGTCACTACACAAAGCCCTCACAGTCTGAGACTGGTCCATCTCCACCACTGCAAGGCAAAGAGTGACATCTACTGGTGGTCCAGGGAGCTTCACGCCTCACTGTGATAATCCACCATGTCATCCATTAAAACATGGCTTCTAGAGTTATGACCTATTACATTTAAGATGCAAATGAGGCTGAACTGTGTCACAGCTAACATTTGCTGTGTGATCATGTTATCTTGGTTTCTCTGTGCAGCCATGTTTTCCACTCTGAATCTAAAGAGCTGAAGGTCACGGCTGGGAAAGGTTGTCCTCATCATGTGACTGGGGGGGGGAGAACCAGCAGACAGCTGTGATCGGGGCTGCACACCTCGAGGTCAGATCTGATGGACGCTGCTGTACGGCTGGATTCAGGAGGGGTGGGACTTACAGCATGCTGACATACTGGTTTTTTTACTGCGATGACGCTTCACCCCCCAGTGAAGCCTTATGTGGGTCAGAACTACCTGAAAAGCATGCTGGCGTACAGACTGCAAAATCACACAGGAAGCAGTAGAACATCCTGGTATTTCTGACACACTGCGTATACTGGCCGTTTTAACAAGTTCCTCTGCCACTCGGTTGAGACTCGTGTTTCTGTTCCTTCTCTGATAATTCACAGCACTCACTCAAGGCGGGAAAAGCTTAAACCAGGTTCACTTCCTGCCCTTCCACCTCTGGAACGACATTCGCAATATTGACTCACTTTCCACGTTCAAATCCCGTCTGAAAACACCTTTATACGCTGCCATATTCAGTCTGATTTAATGGTGACACACATATTGAGTCTTGCACTGATGATGATGATGATTTTATACCTAATATTTATAATTTATTGTCCTATTTCTATATATTCTCTCACATATTACACATTATTTTACTTCATCGCTGCAAAACACGCTCAGAAATCTTATTACCATCCAAACCAACAAACTTCAAGTCGTCAGTCTCCAACTGTCATTTGCACTAACCTGACTTACAGCACCACACCTGGTGTAAATAACTTGCGCCTGTACTCTAACACATAAATAAAGTTAATAAATATGTGCTTAAGTGGCTCTTACACTGCATTTAAAATGGCTCTGGGCTCCGTTCACAAAACATGCTGCTGTCCTGAGGGAACGTACAGAGTTTGGTAAGCGAGTGCTTCTGTCTGCAGCTCTGTATCTGGGGAATCTTTTGCAGAAGGACTTTAAGTTCACTCACTGGTTCCTCTCGGCCGTTAAAAAGCTCTACTGCAGGATTTCTATACACAATCATCTATATGTCACCGAGTGTCTTAGCTGGTCTTTGTGTTCATGTGTAGTTGCCGTTTTTGCGTTTTTTATGGTTCATTTGTAAGAAATATTAACATACTTTTTGGCCTTTTCTTATAGTGTTCTTATTTAGTGTTTTATATGGCTTGTTTGAGAGCTTTCCATTTTTATCCTGTGTTTTTGTTCCGTGTTGTCTGTAACTTCTGTTGCTGCCTGTCTCGACCAGGACACTGTTGAAAAAGACAATTTTAGTCTTGAGGTTTTTCTGGTTAAATAAAGGTTAAATAAAATAAAAAATAAAAATTTGTTCAAACAAAATAAAGATTTCATCTCGTTAGCCCGGGGGCGACCATGGGAGATGTCCCAATTAATTTTTTTTGTGAGTCTCTGATCAGACGTCTTTATAAGTCTGTTCCAGAGCCGAAGCACTTGACATTTATATCTAATGTTTGGAGGTTCTCGCCCCAATCTCCACTAACGGCGAAAGAAAGGATCGAATCACTCTACAGCGGTACAAGTTGTGTGTTCTCAGAAACCCCAAACACCAGAATCATAGTCAGATATAGGACACACACATGGATGATAGAGCTGTGTGTCAGTACGGTGTCCCAGAAGGTTTCTTTGTTCAGATCGCAGCGCTCTACCTGCTGACTGAGCTACAACACTGACAACGTGAGCGCGGTGCCCAGAGAGGCAGTCAGAGCTACAGGCTACAATGAGGCTAAAAACAGAGTTCAAATGAGGTTTTTCCAAACAACTTTTTATGTCGGGGCTTCAGGACACTTGGATCACTACGGACGAGCAGTATGGAGATATTTTGTGGTTTCAATTATGTGTTTTTGGACGTTTGAATCTGGGGCGCCGTCAGCCTCCATTAGGTGGAGTTGTGTTGCTACCTCCTCTCCCCTTGGATCTCTGCAAGTGATGTGAGGACTAAAACTTCACCTGAGCCTCCCTCGGCATATGGGTGAGTAGATAATGGCTGAATTTTCATTTTTGGGTGCACTATCCCTTTAAGACCAAACCTGCAACGGAAACACATATCATATATGTGTGTGTGACACATCTGTAAGAACTCTTTCTACATAAACACAATGATGACAGTTCAAAATCAACAGTAACAAAAATTGAATGAGTTTCACGTAAAAAGAAAACACAATCTCATCTCTGTCATAAATGCTATTTATTATTGCAATTCTCCTGTCAGTCTGTCTAGTGACTGTAAACACTGGGTCAGGCTGGAGAAATATTTACAGTAATGTGACTTAAATTTTTTTGAAACCCATCGAATCTGAATTTAAAACAATTTAAGACTTTTTAAGGCCTTATATTAAGAAAACTTAATTTCAGACTTTTTAAGGACCTGTAGACACCCTGATAAAAGCAGCTTTGCAAGTGGTGAGTTACTTCAGCCATTGTGTTGTAGCTTAGCTGCTTCATTTCTCTGGACACGGCTTCAGTGTAGTGAAACTTTATTTGATGTAGAGCAGCTGGTGGCTCAGCTCACTACATTTTCCCAGCAGCTTGCCCAACACTGTACAGTTCACTACTTCCCACCCTGCTGCTGCACAGTCCTGCCCTGTGTGTATCCAACAAGTAGAGGAAGTGACTTCTTTTGTCTTTGCAGCCCTGTTTCTATTTGATTCTGTTTCCCCTTTACAGTAAAACCCTCTCACAACTGATAGCTGCCATGTGGCTGCGACTCAGGAGCGAGAGTGGTCGTCTACCAATCAGAAGGTCGTCTAGATCTGAACCCCAAATTGATCCCGATGATCATTAGTGTGAGTGAGTATGAATGATTATCTGATGAGCAGATGGCACCTTGTAGAGTCGCCTCGGCCACCTGCGTATGAATGTGTGTGTGAGTGGAGTGTTACATGCCATATAATGCAGTCTGTTGTCCCTACAGTCATGTTCATGGATGCACACATGCTTAGAGCGCTGTGCTTTGGGTAAACGCATCAAGTGTCAAGTGACGGTGCAACAGGAATGTTGTTGAACAAGGGTCAACAGACAGGTTGAGCTTTGTGGTTCACTGAGTCTGATGATCCTGGAATCTATAAGTGTAAAACCAAACAACGACTGCTGTTGCACAACCATCAGTAATCTACAGGTTATCATGAGAGAGGAAACTCCACCAGTTTAACACATCAAGTCTTTCTGTGGCTGTCTGTGGCGTTAGGTCTGAGAAAACACCCCTGACCTGACCTCATATCTGGGTTACTGTGGCTCAGAGACGACTTCAACATAAAGGTTAAAAACTCACATTTACCACACAGGGAAGAAAAACACTACTGAGCTGAGTTATAAGAAGTATGTCCAGGTTTTTAGACTTTACCACAGACTAAACTTCAGGATATCTTGGCCTCAGATGCTGCAATTTACGACCGACTCTTTGGAAGCACGATGTAAAGCCGCTGCTTAAAGGAGTCGTGAAAACTAAAACAATAAAACAAACAGTTTGTCCACTATCACTGGATTTCAGTTTGATTTACACATAAAAATAAAAGCTGGATCCCTCTATAATTTCTGAAAGACCAGCAAATAAAAAAAAGGCTCCATAATTGTGAGTGTGCTTTACTGTGCAGGCCAGGTGCAATAAAACATCCTGAAGATTTAGGCCGCAGACCCTCCACTAAAACCTGTGACACATCCCAGAGGATGATTAAAGCTGTGGCACAGACACTGGAAAATGCTCTGAATGTCTGTCAAATGAAAGCTGTTTGTTTCCTTTGTTGTTGCCTTGTTACGCAACACAGTGATCAATACGAGGTTAACAGTCCAAGATAAGACGTCTGCACATGGACCAAACATGTTACGTCTGGTGGAGCAGTGAAGGAGTGGAGTCGTGAGAGAGGAGGTCGCTCTTGATTCAAGGCTGAGGAAAGATCATTTAAAGCTATTAAAGCTACAGTAGGCAGTTTAGTTTTGGTTTCCCTAAGCAAAAACCCCATAATAACCTTTCAGCATATTATAATTCAAGCTGACGTCTGTGTCTCATCTTGGCTTTGTTTTCAGGCTTTAGACCATCTAGCCTGTGACAAGAGACTTCAGAGGGGGTTCCTATTGGCTGTTCTACAAATGCAGTTGCACTTCAGATAGTGAGAGTCTGATTCAAAGGATGAGATTTCTGCAGAGGAAGTTGCTGTTCCAGCATTGCCAACAACTGTCTCCACTGCAGAGCAACCCAACAAAGAGACAGACTGATCAAACAGAGTCTGAAAGAGAGTCTGACAATAAACACGTGTCAGTATCGACAAAGAGTTTCAGAGATGGAGAGAAAATGATGGTAACAGTTTAGCCTTCTGCTAACTGGAGCCAAAGACTCACAGCTGCAGCTTCAGGTTCATGTTTACGTAGCTAATGTTAGCGAGAGCCTTGAATCACAGTGTGTCCTCCACCTCACTCCCTGCTGCTACAGACCACCTCACCGTGAGGAGAGCAGGCAGCAGCTCTGGTGACTGACCCCCTGTCAGAGGAAGAAAAAGAGGAGGAGGCGGATACTTTATTAATCCCTGAGGGGAAATTAAATATTCTCACTCTGTTGTCACACACACACACACACACACACAGGCCTCAAATACACTCACATGCACAAACAGGACCTGTACATGCATAAAATGGATGTCACAGCGAGGGAGCTTCCCATGGACAGGCACCCTGAGCAGCTGGGGGTTTGGTGCCTTGCTCAGGAAGGGAAATGGCACCTCTCCAGCTACTAGTCCATGCTCCATATTTGGTCCGGATGGGGACTTGAGCCAACGACCCTCCAGTTCCCAACCAAAGTCCCTATGGACTGAGCTACTGCCGCCTTACACGGCTGAAGAAAATGAAAACTCCACTTAAGCTCCTGTACACATGCAGCTCTGCATACGGCAGTGACCATGTCCTAACATGTCCTAACATGTCCTAACATGTCCTAACATGTCGTTTATCGCATCAAAGTATAGAAAAGTGGAACACCTGGAGTTGCCCGTCGTTTTGCTTCTGGACTGACCCACTGCCGCCCCTCAGCAGCAGCATAAACCTGAATCCAGCCACAGCACTGAGGGGCCGGACAGCCCTGACTCCCCGTTGGATCAGCAAACTTTCTGTTGCTGCTGTTAGATAGATCAGACCTGCCACCAGCTACCTGTGACACCGGGCATTGGGGGGTTTGCACTGGCAGAATTAAAGCTGCTAAAGCCGCCGACCAAAATTCTGTCTGCTGATCTGCTGCCCACTCTTCTTCAGGTGAAGCAGTCCACAACAGAGAGGAGCGAGGTGAAGGGAACGAGGGGTGGCGGTGTGATAAACAGAGACAGAGAGCGAAGCAGCGAGGGGCTGAGTGAATGCAGCACGGGCAACTGGAATGAAATAAAAACAAATAAATCAATGTATGGGAAACACTGTGTTACTGCATGAAGCGCGTGCATATGCCTGTGGTTGTGTGGTGGGAGGAGCTTAGGACAGAAAAAGCTGCAGGAGGGTGTACTTTCAAATTCTGCTGTTTTTTTGGCCTTCACCAGCTTTAATATGAACATGAAGAACACAAACACTGAACGCAACAACCAGAGATGCAACAAATCCAGGATGCAAAACTTGACATTTCACAGCTAACTGTAAATACGGTTTTTCATCTCAGGGTCTCATCACACGGGAATCATGATTCTGTCTCTGCTTCTTCCTAATATACTTTAACACACTTTAACAGAGCCTTGTTATTTCCCCTACATGTCGCCTGTATCACCGGCTGCTGATGTCTTTCTCACCAAAGCCTCATGAGACACACCGACAGAAAGAAACCCAGAAACCAAATTGATTTATCTGCTCTTTGGAAGAGAAAATGATTTTTTAAAATCCTCAGATCCATGGAGAGAAAGCGATGCACAGATCATTCTGTGGAAACACAATTTCCTCTATGTATTGATATTTTATGATACACCGGCTCATTGTGGAGGCCAACAGTAATCATTAGACAGATTACCACTCAGAAATATTCAATGAAATTACATTTTTATAAGGCACATTATAATTGAAATGACCTTCTCTGAGCTCTTGCACTCTGTGAAAGAGGAACACTGAGCTCATGAGTGAAACTGAGAATGAAACACTGAGAATAATGGGATTCTCTTTATCTTTTCCACTGATGGTCTGTCAAAGTGCCGTCTGATACGGGAAGAAACCGCCGGCAAGGACACAAAAACGAAGTAAAGGCTCCACACAGTATTCAGCTGTCTTTCACAATCCTGTTCTCTGGCAGCTAAATATCTTCTGCATGTCTCTCCATCCAGTTAGAGGTGTCTACGGTGGACGTATAAAGAGAACTGGATATAGCTTTGGTGCTGAAGTATCCACTGATTTACAGACTTCTCATTCCCAGTGTACGTCTATTGGAAAATGTCTTTTTAGGCCAAATGATATCACGTGATATCAGTTGTAGTTACAGGGTTTGGCCACTTTGTCAAACTGGCTTCAAAGTCCAGTGTACTTCCTGGGGGCGTGGTCTCAACTCAAGAGGAAAACTGAACAGGATCTTGGATCATTTTCTGTCATCTTAACTCACATTCAACATGTTAAGACGACCAAATTTGACTTATTAATACGTATGTCAAAATAGACGTTTAGAGTCCTTCAGTGTTCCATGGAGATGTCTCTTCTTCGGAGTCGGTCGAAAAGCCGTCCACCCCCTCAAGCGGGTAGCGGAGACATCTAGCTGACCACAGCCAACCCCTCTTCTCCCCCTGAAACAAGCGTGTGTGTTGAGACTCTCCTCCCCTCTGTCTGCAGGAGACCAGAGAGACAGGTGTTTTTAAAAGTCTCTGTGTGTTCAGCTCTCAGTACGCCTGTAGCTTCTGACTGAATCTCTGTGGTTTGGAGTTTAGTTTCTCTCCTGCATCCTGTTTTTACTTCAGATATCTGATTTATTTCACTGTTTAATGTTCACTGTCAGCTGTATCAGAAGTTGTGTGAAGTTTCTACTTGAAAACTCAACACTTCCTCATTTTGCTGCTTCACAATAAAAGTTTTTACATTACAAAATAACAGGAGACTTTTATTGTGAAGAGTCTACAGGAAATTAAATGTGTTTATACCTGAATTAGCAGAACTTTGTCAGCAGCTTTTCTTCAATAAAGACAAGTCTGATAATACGGCAGGGAGGAAGCGTGAAATCAGAAACAGCCACAGTGAGAGGATGATGATGATGATGATGATGATGATGATGATGAAGAGCTGCAGACAAACAGCTCACCTCCAACAGGTAAACTTCTTTTATCTGCTGCACCAGTTACAGGGACTTCAGCCGTGGATCAGCCCGCTGCTTTTAAACCTCATCACTCAAGACGAGCCGTCATCAGTTACAGACACACCTTCAACAGGTAGACCTGTTGTCATGGAGACACAAATCCCTGCTGTGCTGGGCTGACAGGCCAAAACCATAGACTAAAAATATGGACGTAGTCACCGTGACGTCACCCACTGGTTTCTGAGGAGCGGGTTTGAAGCTCAAAGTAGGCGGCTCTGGCCGTCGCCATCTTGGCAGTGCAAATATCTGCAAAACTAGTGACGTTGCCTCAGCTGTGCTTTGTGTTTGGTGTTAATTTGTAAACATGCTAAACTAGGATGGTGACCATGTTACCTTCCACTGTTAGAGAGCAGCATATTAGTACTGTCAGTGTGAGTGTGTTATCTTCAATATCTATTACTCTGCAAAACATTTCTCAGTTCATCAATGAATCCTTTTGTCTGTAAAACGTCAGAAAATAATAAAAGATTCTTGTTCTAGTTTGTGTGACATGTTCAAACGTCATATTTTATCCAGCTGTAACAGTTCAAAGCCCCAAAATATTCAGTTTATCATTAATTATGACAAAGACGAAGCTAAAACCAGTGAATGATTGATATTTCTGCTCATAAAATGTCTGAAACAGTTTATCAAATATCAAAATAACTGATTAATTTTCTGTCGTTTGGCTCAATTCATCACTCTAACCCATCAGACGAGGAGAGATCGTTTGGCGAGCAGCTCTTTTTATCCATAAAGTGATGTACAGAAGTATTCCTGGCAGTTGGTTAGAAAAGTTTGCCTAATATATCAAATTATGGAAATGATGAGAGGCTTATGACTGCACTGAGGATCACGAGTCACTTCCTGCCTCCTGTCCAAAACCTTTCAGAGAATCATCAGCACACTTGGCCCCTTGAACCATCTGCTGCCGTAATGTTGACAGAGGAGTCTTACCATCGTCTGAGAGGCTGTTCTGTCAGTGGGATGCTCCTCAGAGCCGCTCCAAGCAGCATGAAGAGCGCCGAGAGGAGGAGGGACGCCCGCAAACCTGGAGGACACACGAGAGGGGGATGGAGGGGAGGAAGAGAGGAAAATTAGGCAGGCAGAGAAGAAGGGAGGATAAGACCATATCAGGAACCTTTCTACCAATCAAAAGTAATATTAACACTTCCAAAGAAGGACTGGCACTGATGATTGTTTCATTGATTAATATATTATTTGTTTTCTATTCAGTTTAATGAACGTATTTTTTTTATCAAAGAAGAAGGTTTCAGCTTCGAATTACTTGTTTTGCCAACAAACAAAAACCCAAATATGTTCAATTTAAAATTATATAAACTAACTAGAGACCATCTTGTGACGGGATCATGAAACATTTTGTTGACGGAAGTTTGTGTAAAAAGTCTCCTCTTAGAAAATAACTCAAATAAAGGAGAGATTCAACGTCCAGTAAATATCATAAATAAGCAAACGTACATGGTCTGATAGCCATCAACTTTTATATCACAGTACACCTTAAAACTGGTATATCACTGCAACTCTATCCACAACTTAAAACGAATGTGAATCAGGGGCGTAGAGTGGAGAACAATGGCTCCTTCCCTGCTTCCTACTCCCTACTTTTGGCCTCCTTGCTCGGACCACATCCATCTTTAATCTCGACCTTTATTTTAATCTCAACTACACACCTGTAAAATTTTGTGAGCCAGGGGCGTAAAGTGAGGGGGCTGATAGAGAGCTGCAGGAATGGTTTTTGTACCCCGAAGTTAGCACACCCTGTTTCCCTCAACAAAAAGCCAACAGGAGTTTTTCCATTGGATTTTGAATTATTGCAGAAATTAAGCTCTGTGGCAAACTGATAGCCCCTTTTACACTGCCAGATTTTTCGGCGAATGTTGGGCCGTTTTGCTGGCAAGCTGCGAGTGTTTAGACACACAGAGCCGGATTGGTGAGTTGATCCAAGGTGCCCAATTTTCCGCCTCGTAGGGTAGACATATTGGTGGATCGTTTAAACAGACCGAGGCTGCCTTCAGCAACGGGAGGGGCTGTTGATGACTTGTAGGAGGAGCTGTTGATGACTTGTGGGAGGAGCTGTTGATGACTTGTGGGAGGGGCTGTTGATGACTTGTGGGAGGAGCTGTTGATGACTTGTGGGAGGAGCTGTTGATGACTTGTGGGAGTGGATGTTGATGACTTGTGGGAGTGGATGTTGATGACTTGTGGAA
>NC_065512.1:1256374-1259424 GCF_006386435.1 Epinephelus moara
ACGTTTTGTTACTTGCTCACGCCCCCCATTGCCCCGAAAAAGGCACATTCTGTATAAACAAAAGTAGGTAGGCGGCATTTTGCTGCACTCCCCGATTTTGTTTTTATACTGCCAATGCTGAAAAAAGACTGATTGGGCTTTCCTGCAAATTTGCACAACTCCTGTTTAAAAAGGTCTACAGATGATCACATTTTTGTTCAGTAAGATAATGTTCACAAATGAACACTAACTGTTGTTATGTTGCCCTGATGTGCATCAGTGACAGTCGGGTGTACTGGATCAGGTTTGATATACTCAGCTGGAATTCCCAGAGTACGATCAAAAACAACAACAAAACACAGTTTAGTTTACGGGAGCTCTCAGCCGCTACGTCTGAGCCCACCGCCATCTTGTCTGAAAAAGTAGGAATCTCCAGAAGTAAAAAGTTAACGTTAGGCAATAATCAAACTCCATCACAGTCGTGACTGTAAAGCTGTGTTTGGCTCCATGACGATCTGTCATGCCACCTGTCAGCAACCAACAGCCTTTTCAACGATAAATCATTTCTTCATCAAGGTTTTATTGTTTTAGTTTTTTAAAACTGTTTTCAAGATGTTGATTTGGCTGTTTGATCATTCTGGAGGATGTAGTGTGTAGAGCTGTTAGACTGTTTAATACAAGAGGGCTACCTAGGTGTACCTAATAAACTGGCAGCTTAGTGAAAGTGGTATATATAACTCTACATGTGAAAAAAAGACAACAGGAATAAATTCCTAAATTCCAGTTTTAATCTGGCCTGTGTGACAGTGATTTGTTGGGACAAAGCTCCTCTCTGTAAACTCTAGAGTCTCAGTTTCGGCCACATGACATCCATTAGAGGAAACTCTCTCCACTTCCCTTTTTCCTCTCTGTCCATGTCAGCTGTTATTTACCAAAGCTTTGACTCACACCAGTTTCACCAGACTGGGGTGGTACGCATCTCATTGATCCCTGACTGGAGATACACGTCACAACATGCCAATATTGCCTCATGGTGCGTGCTAAGAGTGTGTGTCAGTCTGTCCATCGTCTCCACGCTGTGTCCTGCTGCATCACATGTTGACACGTGTCACCAACAAGACTTTTAATTGACAGAATATCAGTTTTCTGTCAGCTGTTTCCTTCTTTTCAAATCAAGACCAGTTTAAACTTCAGTCGGAGCTGAATCAGAGAAACTTTTATTCCTTTGTTAGTTTGATTTAGAGAAGATGATCGTCACATGATGACACTGATATAATCACTGCCTTTTGTTAACACTATCAGAGACAGCAGGGAGCTGGTTGTGCTACATTTGGGTTTCACAGGTGTCTCTGTAGTAGGGTTGTGCCAATGGGCGATCCGATCGCCCATCGGCGATATAAGGGTTGTTTCACGATGTCTTTTTTAAATGACGATGCAATCGCGAGGTGTGGGGGGGAGACAGCGCGTGTTCATCGGCGATTTCACTAGATGGCGATAGGACGATAGGATATGGACANCGGGCTTTCATAGTCGAGCGCACTTCTGTGTTGTAGTTTCCTGTAAAAATCCCCACGAAAAATCCCCGTGATGTGAAAAATACATGCCGAGCAGTCAGCGGCGACGCGTAATCCCCCCCGGGTGATGACATCGTTCATCGGCGATTTCACTAGATGGCGATAGGACGATAGGATATGGACAAGATCGCCTAACTCTACTCTGTAGGGTCACACAGGGGTCAGCAACATGCGGCTTTTCATTCATCACTGATGCAGGCCGAAAGAGATTCTTAAATTCTCCAAATAGTAAAGTGTGCAGCCTTTACACCAAACAAAAAACTGTCTTAACATTAGGTCAGCTAACATGTGCTCCTTCAGTGTGCGTCCTGGTGCCTGCTCCTCTAAATGTAGCCAAACCTCAACATCAGTGGCTGGTCTGAGTCTCCCTGGTTAAACTAGTGATAAATTCTGAATCCAAAATTGGGAAATAAATGAGAATTTAATGGTGCGTGGACAGATTAATGTGCTTTCACCAGCACCACTGCAAAGTTAAAGAGCCAAATAATCATACGAAGCCACTGCAGAGTGGCCACGCTGTGTTGAAACATATTAATAAATGCTCATTTAGACCTGTTGGTTAATTCAGACTTAAACTCTGTTACCTTCATTATAAGGCTCAAGTATGTCTTAGTGGCTCCAGGCATGTTTTCTCTCTCTTTCTGTTTTGTCTAAAATGTCTCTTTTAATAAAGGTTGCAGACCCCTGGGTTGGTTAATTAAAAGAGAAGACTTTTAACAGATTTTTAAATGCTTTGGATGTTCCTCTGTAAAACTGCCTGAGGCAGCGGAGGCCTGCAGGGGTCAGGGAGGTGACCTTGGATGAGGCACAGAACACCTAACAGGCTGATCCAGTTCAGGAGACTTTAGCTGTTTGCAGCAGCTCTCACGGTGAATGTAGAAACAATGTCAGTGTTGACAAAGACATATTTGTCTCAGCAAACATTACTAGTATTGAAACAATTAGTTAACGAGTCAGATTGTAGACATCAATTTGGTCTGTTCAGGTCATTAATCAGGCAACAATATCAAACTTTCTCTTGTTGTGTGAGAATTTGATACTTTATCTTTTGTTTTAACACATTAATTCATAATTTTGTTTGTTTGGGGGCAAAATGAGCTTTTTTGATAGTAAAGGTTACTGACCCCTGTAATGAGGCATCACTTGTACTTGACACAACCTACATTATCATGCACACTAACAGCCCCATGTTAGCGCCAACATTTTTTGGAGGTGGAGCTCGAGTCAAGAAAAAGGGCAGACTCCTTATCTCACTATATAATCTGTGTCTGCGTCTCTGTTCCACGTTTTTGTCCTCACTGACTTGGTCAATCCATGTGAAATTTGGCACAGTGGTAGAGGGTCATGGGAGGATGCCAACTGAAGCAATATTACATCAACTGGCCAAAGGGGGGCGCTATAGCAACCCATTGAAATGTCAAACTTTGAATGGGCATATCTCATGCCCCGTATGTGGTAGAGACATGAAACTTTGCACAGAGATGCCTCTCCTCATGA
>NC_065512.1:1259523-1264027 GCF_006386435.1 Epinephelus moara
TTTAATCTGCAATTTCCTATGACCTGTATCCCAAACACACACCATGTGAAACTGTACGTGGGCAACTGTGCACTCAATGGGTATGGACTAGTTATTATAAATAAGAAAATTAAGTTACATACAGCAGCACATATTTTACTTTTTACTATCTCAAAGAATTAAAACCCAAATGCAACATGCTTTTAACTGAGAACTGATGCCGAGGGCCAAACGTAAAATAAAATATGAATTAAGAAAAAGAAATGAGAGAAAAAAACCTCTTGCAAAATGGCACCTATGTAGTCAGAGGCCAAAAGGGCAGGTGCCTGTGCACCACCTGGGTCTGTCCATGCACGTGCCTGCACGCTTATATTCCATTATTCTGAATATGCAGATGCAGGTCGTGTAAACAGCATATTCTGTTCAGATATTCTGCATCAAGCCTTTTTGGTTATTCAGGTTCCAAATTTTCATGGACAAAGATTCAAAACTTTTCCAGCTGTTTTCAGGAACCCATTTTGCTCATTTCTTCCCTTACCCCACTTGCCCGGCAACATGTCAGATTGAAACTCTATTTAAACATAATGTCAGCTGGGTGGCGTACATGGAGGGAGAGACGGAGCGCAGGGAGGAAATGAAGAAACGTACGTGATGGTACACAAAACTTTGTCACACATTGACTTCTATTAGAGCCACATTACGTCGTCAGCTACAGAAAATAAATTCACCTTTGTGTTACATTAAGGTTATAATGGAAGGTTACTGTAATGACTGCATTACACACAACAAGATTTCAGGAGTTTTCCAGAACTTTCCATGACTTTTCCAGGCCTGGAAAATGTGACTGTGAAATTACGTGACTTTTACAGGTTTTTCCATGAAACCTGTTAACGGCATTATTTGGACATGTATACAGCACATTCATAATATGACTCTCAGTTGGGGTTTTTTACCACAGTTTGGGACATACAGCCTCTTATCTGTTTATGGTCTGCTCTGTCCGTTGTCATGGATACGTTGCACACAAACCAACTCACAAACAGCTTGCAAGGCTGATATAGATAAGCTTAGAGATGCATGTCCAAAGAGAAGCCCACATTTCTGGGCAGAAGAAGAAACACAACTACTTAACCAACATTGTGAAAGACTTGGATATCAGCAGGTGTTTGGAAATGTGCAAATGTCTCAACAGCGAACATTTCAAGAAGGTGGATGGGGTCATGAAAGAGGAAGGCTGAGTTCATTCAGTTAAACCAGTGAAAACTTTGACATAATCTTATTTTGATGCAAACAAGTAAAACGACAGGCGACTGCGGCTGTTCCACTTTCCTATATTTTGATGTGATGAACAATGTTATGGCACATAAATCAGAGTATGCACGGCTGCATGTGAACAGAAATATTAGTCAAACGTCCGTGTTCTGTAGCCATGTGGGGCGGCAGTGGCTCAGTACATAGGGACTTGGGTTGGGAACCAGAGGGTCACCAGTTAAAGTCCCAAATATGAAGCGTGGACTGTTGGCTGGAGAGGTGCCAGGTCGCCCAACTGCTCAGAGTGCCTGTCCAAGGCAGGCACCTCGCTTTGGGAATCACAATAATATCGTCACGTCATCGGTATTGACTTATATCGCAATGACTGAATATCACAGACACTGAACAGTATTTCATGTCTCCATCTGCTGGTGAGCCGTCACCATCAGAGTCTGTATGTATAATATGATGTTAACTCACTACAGAAGAGACTTGATGATGATCACTGACACTAGGTGGAAAATAAGTGGATATATCGGCACTGGTTATCGGCCGAATGAGTTGTTACATATCAGCGAATCGGCAAAAAGTCCAACATCGTGCATCCCTTCCCTCGCTCTGATATCTTTCCATTTAATGTATGTACAGGTCCTGTTTGTGCATGTGTGTGTGTGTACTGAAAAAACTGAATTTCCCCTCAGGCATTAATAAAGGTGGTCACTCAAACATGGACCTGTTTCTTTCTTGTGTTCTTACTCAGCTGTTGGTCAGAGGAGTCTCCGTCTCTTTCTGGTCGAACTACTGTACAGAGTTTTGTTCTCTGTGTACAAACAAACCTTTCACATGAAATATTTATAAAAACGACTTTCTGCAACCTAAAAGCATCAAAGACCATTTAAAAAATAAAACGCAGTCCTCTCAGCGGTCTGACTGGACCGAGCTTTTGAGGCAGGAGATTTTAAACTTTCAAACAGCAGTGTGTATTTCAGAGACGCCCTGGAGGCCGGCTGCTGCGAGCAGGACTTACAAGCTTTACAACTTCACACTTAAATGTGTGGATCAGCTCTCTGGCACATTCTGCAACATCAGCATACGCCTGTCACACCCTGAGCACATCATGTAGACTCACTACTCCATGACTGCACCACATATGACCGGATCTTAAGACTCTACTGCATGGAAACTTCTGTGTTGTTGATCATCAACAGTCTCTGCCTTTGGGGAGCGTTTCCCCCTCTGGCAGGTTAGACTGAGAGCTTGTGTTGTACACAGACAACAGTGGAGCCTGTTGCAGCCTCAGCGTGTCATGTAGGGTCCTTTATAACAAGGTCACAGCATTGTTTAACACAATTTGTGAGAGCTGCTCTGACCTGAGATGTGACTCTGAGGCAGAATCAGCTGTGAGCATAAAGTTGAGCATTAACTTTACAGATGTGACGGGATTATTTTACCTTACAGAGTCAGTGAGACGTATATAACACTCACTGAGGGCAGCAGATATGATGTGACACACTTTGTTTTAACCCTCTGACACCTGAGAAAACTGGATTGATTTCTTGTAGAAACATGGGGAGACGGCAGCGAGCAATGAAAGAAGGAATGACCCAAAAAGTTTGAAAGAAATTAGTTAAAAAATAATGTTAAAAACAAACAAACAAGGAAATGACCTGGAATTCAGTAACAGAATTTTAAAGTGTAATAATAATAATTATAATAATATTTTTTCAAGCTTTTTTCTTTTTCCCCCAATTTTTAAAAAAAATAATTTTCTAATTGTTTTGCAATTTGTGGGACATTTCTTACCATGTATCTCACTGCCTTTCCCCGTGTTTTTGACAGAGCTCAGGGTTCAAAGGTGTACATACTTGTAAAAGGCGTCTGTAAACAGCACGAGAACAGTGACGTCACTCCAGGTTTCAAAGGGTTAAACAAGGCAAACACAACCCCAAACACCACTGACTGCTGGTGAATCAGGATCACAAGATAAGTTGAGTAACTCCATGGCATGATATAACTTGTGGTCTTTAATTCTTGAGCTGCCTGGAGACGCTGATGTTGTCACTGTGTTGTTACTGTTGTTGTCACCTGACAGTGCGGCCGCAGTAATCACTACGTGTCAGTCAGGTGATGCAGAGGAACTGGTTAGGTGGAGCATCGTCTGAGTCAGTGGCTCAAGTCAAGAGCTCTTCAGCAGGCAGAGGCACGGCACAAAATGTTCTGAGGCTTTGAGACTATTGTGATTTTGAACCATGTTGAGAGGGCGAAGTCTTAAAAGCCCTTTAAGAGTTGCTCATATCCTGCATCAGTACTTTGAACTCCCACATGAGTTCAACTCTGGTGCTGTGGACACTTGAAATCCCTTCGGCACAAAGTGATGCTCATTTCAGAAACTGATGTTACTGCCAATGTTTTGTCAATTAAGGGCAGTCGCCAGGAGAAAATGTTAACGTACGTGTCTGCAAACTACGAATATGTTACAGCTGTACGTTTCACACGTATCATGTCAACATTACTAAAGTGACACAGTATATGAGCTGACTTTAGTGAGTCACCTCAGCACCTGCCAAGCTGCAGAGAACTGTTACAGAACTGTTACAGACCACACAACACAAATAATTGTTATAAACAACAAGTTACTGTTTCCAGCAGGTTTTTGGGCACTAAAGTGTTTTTTTCAACCAAGAAGATGTTTTTCATGTCAACCACTGCAGTTAGCAGCGTCTGTTTGTTTTGGACAGTTAGAGACTTCTACAGACATTTACGCCCCCGGTGAAAACCTTCTGAACATCTGGATCAGAAATTAGGTGAGCACACGTTACACTGCAGCTGTGTGTCATCGCAGTGTGTGCAGATGAACGGTGTTTGGCTTCCCCTCCTCGCCAGCATCTGGACGGCAGGGATCTCCAGGCGAAGCCAAACACCGTTCATCTGCACACACGAGCCCTTTTTAGATAGGAATTGTGTGGCAGTA
Organism: Epinephelus moara; assembly: GCF_006386435.1. Lineage (NCBI taxonomy): Eukaryota > Metazoa > Chordata > Actinopteri > Perciformes > Serranidae > Epinephelus > Epinephelus moara. Next base: position 1,263,725 of record NC_065512.1, read on the forward strand.
TAAAAACAAAATCGGGGAGTGCAGCAAAATGCCGCCTACCTACTTTTGTTTATACAGATTGCGCCTTTTTCGGGGCAATGGGGGGCGTGAGCACGTAACAAAACATGTAGCTCAGCGTGTGACGTAAACAGTGATGTGGGAGGGAAGCCGCGGCTGGTCAGTCCTTCGGCAATTCTCTCGTAAGTCGGCCCGTCCTTCACCGTCCCCGTCATCTGACGGTTAATGGCCTCTTTGTTTGCGAGGACAAGGAGGGCGCGCAATTCCTTGTCTCCCCAGTTGCTCATCTTTACAGTGTCTGTCAGG